>NW_026575133.1:0-62500 GCF_905146905.1 Nyctereutes procyonoides
ACTGCAGATGTCCAAGAACCTACTTTGATGCCGACTCATTGTACATAAAATAAAAATACTCCAATTATGAGTGTTTTAATGTGAAAAAAAAGAAAATCAGCTCTAACTAAATGAAGGCCATTTGTGTTTTTCTGTTGCAGAGTCTTAAAATTGAAGCCAGGAATCGAGATTCATGAAATCTTTTCAGGAGGTAAGACTTCTAATCAAAATGAAAGGTCTTATGAAATGAATGGAAACATAGATCCAAGTCTGGAATCATTAAACTTGGCACTCAGGAGAAACTACAGAATGACTGTAGGGCAATCCCTTCATTTATATAAAAGAGGAAACCAGACTGAGAGAAAGAAAGTATGGCAGACAGAGAGATGGATCACATGGGCAGTCTCTTAGCCTCCACTTTGAGACTAAGCAATACAACCCACCCACAAAAGCAGTTTCCCTTGGCTTAGCTTTCTAAAAGAAGAAAGAAGAAAGAAAAGAAAGAGAAAGAAAGAAAGAAAGAAAGAAAGAAAGAAAGAAAGAAAGAGAAAGAAAGAAAGAAAGAAAGAAAGAAAGAAAGAAAGAAAGAAAGAAAGAAAGAAGAAAGATATATATATAATAGATGGAGTTGTGAATGCTGGCCCATCTGGTAAATAATTGGCAAAAATCAAAATATAGTGAAATGAGGGCTGGTCTGAGTAAAGAGAAATGAGCATGTCAGGAAAGGCTTGGAGGAGATAAGCTTTGAGGGAGGCCCTAAGCACTGACACCATGTACAGAAGGAAAGGGTGCCACAGGCAGGGGTGATGTTTTAAGCAAAGACCAGGCGGTGGGGTGCATGCTTAGCCGATTCATTTACTCAACAGACCCTTACTGGGAGCCGGTTATATGTTGGGCACCGCAGATAAACGGAAGATGGTCTCTGGTTCGTGGGGCTTCCGTCCAGCTCGCTGGGGAATGTTGCAGACTCTGTGATACTTTTCCTGAGGAGAAAGAAGAAACCAGCAGAGGGGTTGGTAGACCAGTAAGGGCAGCGAGCTCTCGTGCAGGCAGCGGGCAGTGCCATCACTGCGGGATCAGGGACCCTGAGGCCCTGCACTGGCTTCCAGGGCGGCCTGAAGCTCCTCTGTGCTCAGGGCTGCAGAAGAGAACGCGCTGGGTCCGCAGCCCCGGGTGCCCAGCGGAGCGGGCTTGCTGGTCGCAGTCAGTACCCCTGGCGGGAGCCCACAGCACCCCGGGACTCCAGCCTTCGGGGGACGGGCAAAGTAGGAGCAGCGGGCATTTCAGGGTGCTGGCACTGTGGGGGCCTCTGCTTCTTTACATCCGTGTGTGCTTCCCAAGTTTTCTCTCTTAAATATGCTCCACTTTAAGCATCAGAAAAAAATCATGAGAACAACTTCCTAAAAGTATTTATTTCAACTATTACCATTACCCACAGGTACAAGCGCACTGACATGGAAAGGCGTCCACAAGCCATTACTGACTGGAGAGAGAGAGCCTGCCACAGGACACAACAACGTGATCTTATTGTCATCAGACTTTCTACTTGTGTAGTTGATTGTATTACATAGCAAGTTCTGGAAAAACCTACATTAACTTCTAGTGGGGAGAGGGGAAACTTTGCTTTTATACTCTCCGGTCATGTTTGCATGAATATGTGTCACTCTGGCCATTTTTAAGCAAAATATACAGAGGTCCGAGGTGCCCTTTATGCGGTTCATCCACTCCGGTGGCTGCTGGCGCACTCTCTCCCCCTGCCTTCTGTCTGGCTGTCCCACTCTCTGGGCAACAGGGAACGTGCCCTGCAGGCCACTCAGATCTGGGCCCATCCCACCCAGACAGAAGACTCTTCAGGTGGCACTGATCTTGGGCTCCTTGGACCTGCCCTTTCATCGCGCAGGTCATCACCCCCTCCAGGTATGGTCTGGCCTCGTGGAGCAGGACACTCACAGGTGGTTTTTCTCCCTTCCTCTGTGGCTCTGCCCAGCTTTCCTAGTCTGGAGAAAGGCCCCTGACAGAGACGGTGACGGGGTGGGGGCCCCTCTGGCTAGTTCTGTCCCGTGCAGGGAGGGGTGACTAGGGAAGTCCTCCAACCTTCACCCTCGGCACCTGCTCCCCCTCACCTCGGGGTCCACACAGGCTTCCTTCCCTCTTCCCCTCTCCCACTCTCTCTGCTCCCTCCTCTTCCTCAGCCCAGCCCAGGAAGGAGGTGGAAATAATTACCACCTAAGTGGAAACTCTTTCACAAGGGTTTGTGAGCTCCACCATTAATTTGCATTTTAAACCTTCTGTCGCTAATTGTGGAATGCCAGCCTTTGTCTTCTTCTGAAAGGAAGGGCTGACGATGGAAATCTGGGGAGGGGAGGAGGAGGTTCTGTTTGTGCAGGGCCCCCCCAGCATCTTCCTTCAAGCCTGGTGCAGAGAAAAACAACCTGAGTTGGGGGGAATGTCACCCTTAACAGTTGGTTTCTGGAAATGAGCTCTGCAGCCTGTCTGTGGCTCGGGGCCCAGCTGTCTCCTCCCCGAAGCAGGCCGGCCTGGCACTCCTGCCCCTGACACGGGCCTGTGTGACGTGGGGCTGGGGGCCTGGAGACAGGTCTGAACCCGTTAAAAGGGGCAGAGGCCTCCAGAGAGGAGTGAGCAGCGTGCGTTGGGAGGACGTTACAGTTAACTCTGAATGGGAAGAGCATTCACCAAAAAATAAACAAGGTCCAGAAGTGAAAAGCAAGTGTCCCTCCTTGGAGTTTATGTGGAACGTGCACCCCCCGTTCACGTGCAGATCGAGGTTCTGAGTTTCATTTGATTCTATGCTGTTCTGTGCGTGTGGCTCGTGGGCTCTCACCTTGCTCCCCCGCACAGTCTGTGCTTAAACAACGAGTAAGTAGGGGAGCTACGGACCTCGAGCCTAATCAACACCCCATTTATTGCTACTCCACAAGGATTTTGAGGCTGATTCTTTCTGGGGTGAAACGTCATTTGATTTCTCAAATGGGTGACACACTGCCTTGCCTTAAACGCGGCATGGCTAACTAATTCATCTGGTTTTGGGATCTGTCTCTGAGGCATCGCCTCGGTGCTGCCCTCCTCTTTCTGTGCCTTTGACCAACCTTTCTGCCGTGGCTCGGTTTCTGGTGGCAGACCCCGGTAACCGTGTTTAATTCACTGCTGCTCTCCGAGAAATCAGCAGATGGCCAGCCTTGGTGGGACAGTGCATGAAGCCAGAATTGTCAAGGGACACAGTCCATCCTCTGAGGAAAGAGTGACCACTGTTCAGAGGCATTTTCTTTCTTACTTCTATTCTGGGTTCTTTGCATCCTAGGTAGCTGGAGTTGCAGGAAACCTAAACCCATGGTGGGTTTCCGGCTGTTCTGGGAGCCAGGAGCAGTGAGGGCGGCTTAGCAGGAGGTGGCGTGAATATTTGATGACATTAAGATGCTGTGGGTTTTGTTCCTTTCCTGGATGCTGGAGGGTAGCATGGCACCTGCCCAGGACCCGGCCTGAGGGAGGGTTGGTGGTGGTTTTGGGGACTGGCAGGCAGGTGGGGGAGGTGGTCCCTGTGGTTGTCCTGGCTCTTCCCACTGAAGAGTGGGCCCACGGAGAACAAACCGGCCATGACAGTCTTAAGTAGATGCACAACTGAAAATTCCACCAGTGGACTTTCTGATGAAAATAAGCCATAGGGAAGATTGTTTAAGGAGTGGCCGTGGTACCATGGTGAGTTTCACCACATTATTATCCTGGATCTTTTGTTCCATGGAACTACGTACGTACTCACCTACTTTGCCTGTTCCTCTGTTGAGTTGTACCTTGCAGATCTTGATGCTTCCGGTGCACTCTTCATAAAATAGGAAACTAGAAACTAACCCTTTAGACTCATAGACTACAAACACTTTTCCCCAGTTTTATTTATCTTTGTTCATGGCACTTATTTTTGCCCTATAGAAATTGTCACATCTTCATGTGGCCAAACGTATCCATTGATCCTTTTGGTTTCTGGGTCACAGAATCTGCTTAGAAAGTACTCCACTTTTAGATTATACGTCTTCCATGTTTTCTCTGAGATATTATATGGTTTCCTTTCTACAGTTTAAATGTTGCATCCAACTAAAGTTTATCTGGGTGTAGAGTCTGACTTCGTGATTCCGTCCAGCTGATAAGCAATGACCTCCAATCATCGAATGATCTCTCTTTGCTCATTAAGTCGAAGGGCCATATTTATCATAAACTGAATTTCCATGGGCACTTCAGTCTATTTATGGTCTCCTCCTCTTTTGCTCTACTGTTTTTTTCCTCTGCTGTGAACTGTTTTAATTATTGTCGTTTCATGATGTATTTTAATAACTAGTAAGAGTAGTGCTACTTCATTATTCTTCTTTGGCCTTTCCCCACATATTTCCCTATGTTCATTTTTCACGATAAATTTTATTTATTTTTTTTTCCAGATAAATTTTAATGCCATTTTATCACCTCTCCCTCCCCTCCAGTCCTCTTTCTATTCTAACTGGGAAAGCACTGAGCAGATACATTAGTTGAGGGAGAATGACATTTCAAAAGATGGGTGTGTCTTCTCATTGACTCCAGTTTTCTTTTATGAATCTCACTAGATCTTTAAAATTTTCTTCCTATAGATCTTACAGACTCTTGGTTAAATTTGTCCTATGAATTTTATCTTTTCAACCACCATGACAAATGAACTATGTGCTTTTCAGACTTTCTCACTGGCTGTGTGACTTTAGGCAAACCACTCACTGTTGCCGGGCCTCAGTTTCCTTGTGTGCAGAGATGGGAGTGTGCCTCCCAGATCCCTTAGTGTGAGGCCAGCCGACAGTGCGAGCCGGTCCTCCACTCTACGCAAGATGCTGGTATGTTCAGGGGCAGCTCTGCCCTCATTGCATTTTCATGATAAAGACCCAGGTCAGCTCAGTTTCTCTGGTCCCAGCTGTGCAAATACCTGGGTCAGCCCTAATTGGAGCCCCTGTGAGTCCCCTGCCCCCTCCAGTGATCCACCGAGTCTCAACTGTGCCCCGACTCCTCTCTGGCTGCAGGCTGGGGAGTATTCCACGCCCAGCCGCCCTTTGCCGGGACACACCAGGTGCCAGGCACCGTGCTAGCCTCTGGCCAGGCGCTGGCTGTTTATCTGGTCGGCGTGGACAACCACTGTGCAGAATTCACACCTGCCAGCGCAATTTGTGTTTCGGGCTCAATTCTGAGTTTGTTTGGGCCTCCCGTGTTCCCTGAACAAATGAACTGGTCAAGGGTCTTTTTTCTCCAAGGTTCCACAGAAGACACAGCCAGGGCGGGGGATGGAGATGTGAGGCCTTGTGCGGAGAGAGGATGCTCAGACAGGGCACTTCTTAGGGGGACAAGAATGTCCCCACTGGCCAGCCTGGGGAAAGCCTCCCACCCCGGCAGGGTGTCTTCCACAGGGTCCCGCTGTGGCGCACCCCGCTGTGCCGAGGACAGGGTGACAGGCTCACACTCCCGGCTAATTCCAGGAGGGACACGTTGACGCCATTTATCCTAATTGTTTCTTTAATTGAAAGTCAGCAAGAGAAGCACAGGTTTCCTTCCCATGCGAAAGAGGCTGGAGCTAGGAGAAACAAGCCAGAGGCACAAGAAAACAGATGCTAGCTTTAGCCTGGCTTTGGGGAAGGGGGGCTTTGTGCCTGTGTTCTTGCATCGTAACGTATTGGAGTTCATTTGACGGGTAGGGGTGCTTAGTTAGCCAAACACTTTAATAGGATTGAAGGAAGCTACTCTCAGGCCTTGCATGGATGAGAATGGACTGGCTAAGCCCTCTTTTCCTTAAGGAAATAGCCCCCCACACTTGTGCAGGCCAAAATAATTAAGTCATTAGCAAAGGCATTTGTCAAAATGCCCAGTGAGGCTGACGAAAATGACAGCTTTGAGAAGGATGAGGAGCTTGCAAATAGCATTTTCTCCAAGCTCTGGGCTGGGGTCAGGCCTGGAGCCTGCGAGAGAAAAATGCCTGCCTGGGACTCCAGAGTCCCAGCTCAACCTTTGGGGTTCAAGTTCACGTCCCTGTGGCAAAAACCAAGGTCCTATTACTAAAGAGGTTTTCTTGAAAGGCCTTTGGAACATCAAAGGGCTCTAACACCAGAAAGTAAGTGAAAAATAAGGGAGTCATTTTCCTTTTCAAAAGATTGAAACTGTTAAACAGCCAAGTCTGTGGTGGAAAAAGCATTTGTGGTTTACTGACATTGAAAGGCTGGAGAAGTAGCTCGAGGTTATAAGGCCGTCGTCACCATCAACAGGGAACTGACTGTGCACCTACTGTGTGCGAGGCAGATTCTTGAGTTTCCTTAGGGCCAGAGGATCTCTACCCTGCAGAGGCTTGCAGTGTTTGCTACGTGTGGTGGGGTAGACTGGTAAATCGAGATTCTCCCAATGTAAGAGAAAAGCAACCCTGGCAGCAATAACCAGGTAGGGTCCCTTCAGTGTGTCAGGCACAGGGTATCTCATGGTGCCCCTGACAATCTTATGATGTTGGTGTTCATTTTCCTCTTTTAGTGGATGGAAAACAGGCTCAGGGAAGTCAGGAAACAGAGCCAAAAGGTGATGCGAAGGACAAGTTGAGAGCAATGGAGTCATAAGGCTTGGGGTTGACAGCAGATTCTACTTCTCCAGGAATAAGCACTGAGAAAAGATCCTCAGATTTGGAGGCTGCAGTTGGCCGAGTCTGGAGGGCCGTGCTTCGGGGGAGTGAAATGGGTGCTCAGATGTCCAAGAAAAGGTTATGAAGAGTGAGTCTTCCAAAAATAGCCAAGGGATGAAACATCACTATCCGTTCAGTGGGGGATGCTTCCTGAGCTGGGGGTGGGAGAGATGCTCAAAGAGAGGGAGAGTTTGAAGATGCCTGAAGGGAAGGAAATATTTGAGAAAGGTCCTTCCTGGAGGAGGTGGCCCAGAGAGTGACATGCAGCTTAGGGAGGAGGTAGCCTTGCTGGGGTGGGAGGACAGGGAGAGGAAAAACTGGAGAGACCACGGTAAGTTGTGGTGTTTGAAGTTAGAAAGGAGGGAGCCATTCAGAGGGGCCTTGAGGGGGGGCGGGGAGGAGGGTGGAGAGGACTTTGGTGCCGGGGAAGTGACTGACTCAGGTTCTGTCTGTGGAGGAAGTCAAGATCTAGGAGGCAGAGTATTTCCACAGCTGTACACAGTGTCTGGGCTGGGGCTGGGGGTGCCTAGTGTGGGAGGCACAAGATCTTAGAAGGCCAAAGGTTAGGGGCCCTCTTCATGAGTCCCGAATGAATGATGGCAGGGCAAGAGCACATCACCTACCGAGGTCTCCCAGAAATAAGGCCAAGGAGGCTGGAAAAGGATGACGGCAAGAACAAGGGGAGAGCTGTGTACGTGGGAACAGTCCGGGCAGTGGTGGTGGCATAATGACAGAGAGGACAGAGTAAAAGCTTCACCTCTTCTTTTTAGAGGTGGTAAGAAATATTGGGGCTCTTGGGGTTGGGCCAACCTGGCTTCTAATCCTGGTACTCAACTTACTAGTTGTATGAGCTTGGAAAAACCATCTGGTATATCTCTGTATTTTAAAGCTCATCTACAAAATGGGGGTGCCACACGCACTCACAGGATGTGTGTGACAAGTAATTAATGATTGTAAGAATCTGGAGCAGCAGTACCTGGGGCATAGTCGGTGCTCAGTAAATGGCCACCTCAGAAATGTTGGAACTGGAAGAGAGCTCAGATAGTCAGTCCATCCAACAAATGAGGAAAAGGAGACCCACAAAGATTAGGGAAGATGATGGAGTTCCCATGAGGTCACACAGTGCATGACAAAGGCACGTAAGGGAGTGGGTGCAGGATGGGAAAGATTCTGGAACCGTCAAGGTCCCCTGGCCAGGCGCTGGTCTGAATACAGATGGGGGCGTGAGGGTGTGTGTTGGGATTGGGGGCAGGTGATGGCTCTTTCCAGGGTGACAAGTGCTTACCAGGACATAAATGAATTTTCCAAGGTCATACAACTAGTAAGCTGAGTACCAGGATTAGCAACCAGATTAGTCCAACCCCCAAAATCCTAATATTTCTTCTAAAAAGAAGAGGTGAAGGTTTACTTTGTCCTCTGAGTCATCACGCCACCACCATTGCCCCGACTGTTCCCACTTCCGCTCACCTTCTCGGTGTGTGTGACACCCTATGGCATCTGTAACTAGAGGCGCCATGTCTGTTTGCTCTTGACCTAAACCCCAGGCACTGGCCTCCCTCTTTGGTCTGTTCGCCTCTGGTCTCTGACCTTGGGCCCATCGTGGCAGCAGTTTCTCTGCATGGAGATTAATCTGGAGTTGACGGTACCTACTTTTCCATGCCTAGTGTCTGATACAAGGGCGTGCACTGTAAATACTTACTGAATCAATGAATACATAAGCTCTTCTTTGTTTTTGGTGGCAGCACTTTTCTCTACTCACCTCTCCAGTTGGTTGGCCGTGCTTGGGTGAAGTACCTAGGTTCAGGAGTTTGACAAAGGAAGGTTTAAATCCCACCTTTATCACTTAATATTGGTGACCTTCTCCAAACTGCTTCACTTCTCAGAGGCTCAAGTTCCTCATCTATGAATAAGGATGATAATATTTATTTTACCTTCTTTGACAATTCAGGGATGTATGGCTAGAATGTTCTTAGCATCGTGGCTGCATGGCACTCTCAGTAACAATGGCTGCGTTTTATTATCATCATAGCACTGGGTATGGAAGCACACACACATTTACCTTTTCTTAATTTTTTTTTTTTGAAGCTGAGAGCCTCTCTTGTCCCACATTCTAGAAAGTACGATAAAGAACTAAAGACATATCTGACCCTATCTCCCACCCCAGGCCCTGCCTAATAATGCTCACTGGGTTTGGTGCTGCAGTGAAAGAAGAGCCAAGCACACCATCCCCTGATTACAACCCCAGGCGTCTTCACCCTCAGCTGGGAGTGTCCTGGCAGGGTGGCCAGGTAAAGGCTTGCTGCAAACAGCCTGGTGTTTTGGGGTGCTCACCGCCAGCAGGAGAAACCCTCTGCATGGAAATTACTTTAATTTGCAGTTGACAAAAGGCAAATTGCTGGCATTTTTTTGCTTGGAGCCTGGAATGTAGCCTTGTACAACTGCCCCAGACATTCCAGGTGACAGCTTCCATTAGCCCGGCCCAGATTTCTAGTTTCAAGGAGGGGGTAGAAAAAGAACATAAGTAATTTCACAGGGAGCAAAACCCCCAATCATGATTTAATTCTACCAACTTCTGTGACTTCAAATTCCCTCTTCCTCTTGTCAGCATACAAAGCAGAGTCAACATGGACTTCCTATCGCGTGTTTTTCTTTGCTTGACTTTCACTGGTGTATTGCCACACGCCACTGGCTTGTCGTTTTAAGTTTGATGGGAGACATCTTCCTATGGTCCACCCCTGGCTGTCTTCCTATGGTCTACCCCCATCTGATTTGTGTGTGATGTGACCAGAAGGTCATGAGACTGAGGACTTCTCTTCTGTCTTCCTTTGCACAATGGCTAGGATGTTGTGGGGTCTCTACCTATTTGTTGAAGGAATGAACGAGTAAATGGATGGATGGGTAGTTTCCAGATTTTTCCCAAGGACAGAGCACCGTTGTCTGTCTAGTCAGGCTTCTATAGCATTCCAGAAGGAAGGGCATCCTTTAGTTGCGGTGCTGGTCACCTTCCACTGAAAATATGTCCCAGAGATGCCTGTATGGGGCGGGGTTCTGTGGAATGTAGGCTGAATGGATGCCTCCTGGGCCAAGGGAGAACGTGAGGCTGCGGCTGCCGTCTGTGGACAGTGTTCGGAACACAGGAGAAGTGACCTACGCAGCCTTTGCACCCTTCTTCCATTTCTCTCAAAGAAATCTTGGCTGATTCTCTGATGGAATATTCTCCTTTGCAAAGCACTAGGCTACATTTCCAGATGCATGCTTACTCTGTCTATATTCCTCTGTCGAAAGCATCGTCATCATAATTATATTAGCTCACATTTATTGAATTCTAGGCACTGTGCTAAGTGCTGTATTATCAAAAAAACTTCTTAGTGCCTGGGCTATTATTACCATCTATACAGCAGAGAGAGGAAATTGAGACTCAGAATGGCTGCATGACTCATACTTAGCTAGTAAAGGGGAAGAGGGAACCAGGACTTGACCCCAGCCACTCTGGCTCTGGACATCCAGTCACATCATGCTTTAATGGTTTGTTTATGTGTTTTGCTTCCCCAACAAGACACTGAGCACCAAGAGAGTTGGTCAGAGCTATTGAGTGTGGGGATTTTATGTATCTCTGTGCACCAACTATGCACCAGGACTCTGCTAGACTAGGAGAATGCAAAGATCTGTTCAACTAGGGGAAAGTATTCCTCGGTATGTGTGCAGCGAGGTTGCAAAGCCACAGGAAAGACACGGACTGTGTTCCTGGAGTATAATTTGTAATAAAGATAGACAAGGGTGATGAGTGTATGTGTGTGTGCATTAACAATTAAACTAGTTATTTACCATTTTATTTTATTTTATTTATCATTATTATTTTTTACCATTTTATTTTATATGGACTGGCCTCCCAGCACTGCTGAGGTATAAACCACAATCATTATTAAATCCATTCATCCATATGTTTCTTTGCTCCTTATCCTGGAGCGCTTGACCCAGAACCCATGTGAGAAGCAGCTCATTTGAGAGGAGATCGGTAGCCTCTCTCTTGGAGGTTCCAGGAGATGGAAGGGACCTGCAGAGAGTATCACATACTCCACATGGCCTATATCTTGAGCTGGACTACCACAGATAAGTTTTCCTTGTTTGATGAAAATGTATAGGCAATTTGCATCTGATGTTGTACTAGACAAAGCCCCAAAATCTGATTAAAATTAAAAGATTGTGAAATGGAATACACAAATTAGAATAAATGTGTAAATTAAAACAAGATTTCCATCAAGCTTCAAACTTGCAGGTAACCCCCAGGCTTTCAGTCTATTTCCCTGTGTACTAAGGTCCTTGGGTAAGAGTCCGCCACATGCCCATGTATCATTCCTCCATACAGAGGCAGTGTCGCATGGGGTGACTGAACTCAGCACAGCTGTCCTTTCCAGTTGATTCAAGGACTTGGTAAGGAGCATTTCCTGTGGGCCAGGCACAGGCAGAGACAGGAAGACAGGGGCTTGGTCCTGTCGGCTGACAGCTCTTAACTCTGAGCGCAGCGGCGAAAGACCTACATGGAGAGATGAGAGATGCAGAGAGGGAAGGAGAATGTTGGAAAGAGCTAGAAAGGGAAAAGGGAGAAGAGAGACACCCTAAACCAGGTGGCGATGGCCCCCAGAGGCCTTGGAGACCCCCCTGAAACGTCCATCCTGGGGGCTTGGACGTGGCATAGGCAAGCAAGTGCCCTCTTTGGGGCCTTCTCACATGCCTGGTGGCACCCATCCTCCTGCAGATGCTGCAGAGATATCCTATAGTTTCCTTGTGTCCCCAGCACTGGCATCTCTCTACTCTGAGGTCAAGACTATGGGAAGGAAGTATTATCACCATTATTATTATTTGTATGCCATCCTGGGCTCTGAGTATGCCAGCCTTCGCAGGCCGCAGGGCCCGGGCGTGCAGCCAAGTCTGGAGTGATAAAGAGGGTGCTGATGGTGGCATCCTTTGTGAGAGAAAATGTCTGAAACAGGTAAGACTGTGGGAGACCAACAGAGCACATGACCATGGCGTCGGCCCGGACCCATTTCTGTGCTGAGAAGATGTGACTCCCAACTAGCAGAAGGGACTCCTGGGTGCCTTCGTCTGTGTACAGGACTCACAGGGACGGCGCATGCCCAGTCTGCGTGCCCAGGATCCCCAGAGAGCATCACCATCCAGCCGGTGATCAAACAACTGGTACATAGGAAAAATACTTGGAAAAGCATGTAAAAGCTGCACTCTTCTCTATCGTTACGTGTGACAACCGTAACAACTTAGTCCTTCAAGATTTTTTTTAATTTTTTTATTTATTTATGATAGTCACGCAGAATGAGAGAGAGAGGCAGAGACATAGGCAGAGGGAGAAGCAGGCTCCATGCACTGGGAGCCTGACATGGGATTCGATCCTGGGTCTCCAGGATCGTGCCCTGGGCCAAAGGCAGGCGCTAAACTGCTGCGCCACCAAGGGATCCCCAACTTAGTCCTTCAAAGGAATGTGCTTTCCTCTCCCACTCTGGCTTTTATTAAAAGCTGTTACAAAAGGTATTTTTGTGCTTTACAAATAACAACAACAGTACCAGCTCACATTTATAGTGGACCTAGCAAATGTTAGGAGCTGTATGAAGATCCTGCTGAGACGTTTTTTATCACCTTTTGGTTTAAGAAATAACTTTGCTTTTTCTGAAGATCTGGTATGTTTTTACCAACCAGCCAAAAAGAGCCATATGATATTTTTCCCTTCACCTTAGCTTCCTGGAGATTCCAAGTCACTTTTTATAGCTAAGTAAGAGCAACCACATTGACTCTTAGAAATGACGTATGTTTTTTTTTTTTCTTCTCTTACCCTTGTTTTAACCTCAAGAAGACTCTATCTTCTTCTAGGGATTTACTTAAAGAACTAATGAGAAACTCATTCATTCATTCATGCATCCATTCACGTACTCATTCAGCGATGGCCGTTCCATGTCATATGCTAGGTTGGGTGAACAGGACAAACATTATCTTGCCTTTCTCATGTTAACACCTTAATAGACCGGGCAGCCCCAGAATGCAGGCAAAGAACCCAGTGCATGGATGTTTAAAGCAGCATTATTTAAAATAGCAAAGAATTGGAAACAACACATGTCCAATGATAGGGTGTTAGTTCAATTATAGTTGATGTGTATGGTGGAATTTTAAATGGCTGTTATAAATTAGGTTTTTTCCACAATGTGGAAAGGTGTTTAAGAAACATAATTTTAAAAGAGGGAAGAAGAGCAAAGTCTAAAATTAGAGAGTTGTGAAGGCAAGTGCAGGGAAGTTCTGGGGCTGGGATCCTAATTTTATATTTAAAAAAAGACTAGAAGGAAGTATTGCAAAATATTAACAGTAGTTCTCTCATAATCATGACATTATAGATATTTAAATTTTTCATTTTTCTCATTTTTTTTTTTGCATTTTCTAATGCTTCTGTAATGAATATGTGTCAACTTTAAAATCCTAAAAGCAATGAGAAAAAAGGAGGAAATTCCTAGGGGGTGTACTCGGGCCTTCTCGGCTACAGGGTATAGGCGTAAGGGGAAAGCATCCCTGGGATTTTCCATCTGCAGCCTTCCCTCCAGGATCTCCCTCCAGCGCTGATGTGAGTGCCTGCCCTGGGTCTTCACTACACTCACTGGGAGCCGGTGGGAGCCAGGAGTGGAGGCTCACATGGAATTAGTGAGACTAATTAGGAAGGTCCACTGGTTTTACTCTGGAAGCCCTCCTCTCATTGCCTGAGACAAATGTGGTACAGGATTGATAAACAGAACTGAATGAAAATTACAGTAAAAATGTGGCCCCGTGGGGATAAAGTCAGTCATTAAATAGTTGAATTTAACCCTCAAGTTTTTGATTTCCTAGATTGATTTCATTAACGAAAGGAGTATATGAAGAAGTAGAATCAGCAGAAGGAGTGGCTCTGGACTCAGATTGTCCAAGTCTCAATCCCGACTCCACCACTAAACTGCTTGATGATCTGGGGCCAATTACTTAACCTCTCTGAACCTTACTCTTATGTAGAAGAGGAGCAACATGTAACTTACCCATTGAATCATTGCAAAGATTAAATAAGAGAATCCATGCAGAGTAGCTGGCTGCTGTGGCTTCTCTGTGGCTCTCCCTGTCCTCCCTGGCTACCCTAAGCTCCATTCCCCACCCTTGCTGTGTGCAAGGGGCCAAACTATGTCAACTCTTGTTTCTCAGGTTACATCTGGCCCTGGGAAGGCCTTTCTGGGAGGCTGAGGGCAGGGGGGATCAAGAGACAGGGCATTCCGCCCTTCTTACTCTGCTTTGGGCAGTGATGTTGGCAGTGACTGCATTTCCTCTGAGGCCCCTGTTGCTCTAGGGCAGTGTCCTGCCTCCTCTGTCCCTGTCTTCCTAGGGGTGGTACCTCTACTGAAATCCCTGATGTAGACTCCGTTTCCTGACTAGATTCTGACACTTTTATTTTTTTTAAGATTTAAAAAACAATTTTTAAGTAATCTCTACACCCAGCATGGGGCTCAAACCCACAACCCCAAGATCAAGACTCACATGCTCCACCTACTAAGCCAACCAGGCGCCTCAGACTCTGACACTTTTCTGACTTTCACTCTACCTGAGGTTTTGAATGACTATGAGAAACAACTTTTACAAGACTTACTGCATGTTTGTTCAAAGATCTGCTTTGCCATGAATTGAGTGCCTCAAAGAGCTCTTCTTCATGTTTAACCTCAGCATACTGTACAATGACCCGATCATTTTGGGAAAAGAAACTTTGAAATTTTTTGAAAAATTACATATTGGCTCCAAAAGAGTATCTTTATAGGACATACACAATATAATTAATGATTCAATGAATGAGCATTCCTGTATCCACCACCCAGTTGAAAGAAACATTTACTATTATTTTTGAACCCCTCGGGGAACCCCTCCCTGTCCCATCCCCTCCTTCCCTTCCCAAAGATCTCCATCTCCCAAGGCTGTCAACCCTTGGCTTGTTTTTGTAGATCTACTGTGTCTCTGCCCACTCAACAATATGTTTGGTGTCACGTTTTTAAATTGTATATAAAAGAAAGAATGCTGTAGGTATTCTTCCCTGACTTGTTCTCCCACTCAACATTGTTACTGAGCATGTCGGTGTGTGGCTATGATTCATTCCCAGTTCATTCATTCAGGGCTTTACAATGTGCTGTTACAGAACTACACCTCTCCGTGTTATGCAATTGCTGTTAATGGACCTGGAGGTCTCTCCAGGGTTCTGCAATTTCACACATTCTTGTATCATCTTCAGGTGCCCAAGTGTTGATGTTTCTCTTAGGGCACAAACTGAGGAGCGGAGTCACTGCATCACAGAGCAGGGAATGCCACCGTTAGCAGATAATGCCACATGGCTTTCCACAGTGGTTTAAACCAATTTAGACTCCCACCAGCTGTGTAAAAATGTATGTTGTTCAAACCCTCATAAATCTGTGGTACCAGACTTTAAATTTTTTACCCATTGGGGTTGGGGGTGGGATAGGATACCTCATTATGGTTTACTTTGTATTTTCCTCCTTATTAATGAGAGTGAGTTTCTTTCCATGTTGGCTGTTCACATGTTCTTTTCTGACAGGTCTGTTTGAAAGCTAATTGTACTTCCCTGGAACCTCAGGCGGGTTGTGGCTGACTTGGGGCGGCTGGGGAGGGTGAGGAGGATGCAGGAGGGAGGGAGGTGCTGAAGTCCAGGGTGGAGCAGGGCAGGGGCGTGGCTGTGTTAGGGGAGACAGGGCCAGAGAGCTACCCAGCCTGGGGGCTTCCAGTTGAGGTTTTTTTTTTTTTTTTCTCCCACTGTGAAGCATTAACAGAACTTGTAATTTGTTAAGAAAAGCTCAAACCATTATTTTTTAATATAAATTTTTCTAATTTGTAAAATGGACACCTAATTCCAAAAAGGCAGTTCGAGCCAAACAAGTCCTATCTGCAGGTGCTGGATTTAGCTCTCAGAAGACCCTTTTGTGATCCTATTTTGGTCGAGACTGGATTCACCCCGTGGTCAGTCAGCAAGTATTCCTGCCTCTTGGATCCACTGGAAGTAGGAAAAAAGTTAGGTCCCCTGAGATCACGGCAGGGTCTGTCTGAAGGACCTCGCATTCTGTGCCCATTGTTTAGTGGTAAGATATACATAACATGAGCTTAGGGCGCCTCAGTTATGTGTCTCGGTGGCACCAAGCACGTTGGTGTTGCTACGGCGTGATCACCGTTCTCACGGAGCCTTTTCATCTTGCAAAGCTGAAGCCATCTGCATTAAACAAGAACACCCCCCACACACACAACCCCCACCGCTGGCAACCACCAGTCTCCTTCGGTCTTAGGAGTCTGATGCTCTGGGTGCCCAGTGAAGGTGGAATCAGGCAGTATCTGCTCTGTGTCTGGCGTATTTCACCTGGCACCACGTTTCTATTACGTGTCTCAAGCATCATGTGTTCATCACCCAAGCTGCTGCACATGTCACGAGTTCTTTCCTCGTGAAGGCTGGATGATATTTCGCTGCGCGCCTGTGCCACACGTGCTCTACCCATTCATCTTCCGATGGGCACGGGCTGTTGGGCACACTGCCCCTATACACTCGGCTGTACAAATCAGTTTGAGTCTCTGCTCTCAGTTCTTTGGGGGTATATACACAGAAGTGGAGTTGCTGGGCCATAGGGTAAGTCTGTTGAATATGTTGGGGGGTGGGGGGTGGCTTATTCTTTTAGCATTTTTGGCTGCTTTCTCTACTTAGGAACTTGCAGTTAGAACCTGGGGGCAGGGGCGACTGGGTGGCTCAGTTGGTTAAGCGTCTGCCTTCGGCTCAGGTCGTGATCCCAGGGTCCTGGGACCAAGTCCTGTGTTGGGCTCCATGCTCAGTGGGGAGCCTGCTTCTGCCCCTCCCTTTGCCTGCTCTTCCCTCTGCTTGTGCATGCTCTCTCTCCCTCTCTCTGTCAAATAAATAAATAAAATCTTAAAACAAACAAAAAAAAAGAACTTGGGAAATCATCATTTGGGGTAGCAGTGATCACATCCTTTCTCAGGCTACATTTTTCAAAAGCAGAACATGGATGAAACCCTTGGGCCCATTATCTGTTTGGCTGTTCTTGTCCTGTGGTGATGATGGCGATGATTAAGATACTAACTCAAATACATTGCATGCTCGCTTTGTCGCCAGCACTTCAGCATATTTTAAATAATGTCGTGTTTATAATCATTCCAGGAGGATTATTGTCCCGGTTTTACAGGTGAGGAAACCAAGCCACAGAGAAGTGGAACCATAAACAATGCTGGGACAGACAGGCTCATTTAATTCAGCATTTACTTTCACAAAGGAAGGAAAAGAGGCTGAAGACGGGAGACCCAGAGACACAGCCTTAATGCTGTGACCGACCCGGCTGAGCTCACAGGCTTCCAGACGTCTGGCACCCCCAGCCCCACGCTCTCGCCGCCTCGAAGACAGGATTCCATCCATTCATTTTGTTTATCCCGTTGACCCAAGCGAAACCCCTTCTGAGAGGCTGCCGTGCCGCGTCGGGATCCAGCTGGATATTCCTGGTCCTCTTCCTGATAATTACTGGGGCAGGACTAGCTGAAATATGACGGGGAGAGGATTACGGGTTTGGCTGTAGGATTTTGTGAAAACACATGGAAGTAGCACATTAATATTAGTCAAGGGCTGAATGGGCCTTTTTAAGAAGCTGAGATAAACTTTGGCAAAATCAGGTTGCCCGGAGAAGCATTCAATTTACTGGAGTGACTCAAAAAATTATAATTTTTCTTTCCCGTTAAGTTTATTTAGATAGTAAAAATCTGGAGTCTGTATTCCCTACGAAGTTGCGCCCCTGAAGTCATGAGTTTGCCTATACACATGGCGGGCCTGTGGTTTTCATTACGTTCCCTGACTCCTTAGGTCTTGCAGTTAGTCCGTGTTACACGTTTCTCTTGTGTTTTTCTTGAACTTCATGAACTCTGGCATTTCATTTCGGGGATGTATATCCAAGGGAAAAGCAGTGTTCCTTTGATCTTCCTTGGGACACCATTATGTTTAACCTAAGAAAGATTAGGGAGTTGCCATTCAACGCTGAACAAACACAGAACGCGGCTGCAAAGATGGCGGGTGCTTAATCTATTTACAACATCCACCCTATTAGGAACTAATTCCACAGCGAGTGGACTCCGAAGAGCATTCTTTGGAATGGAATTCTCATCCGCTTTGGGAGGCTGCGTGCATATGGTCTGGAGTACTGAACGTCTGGGCCTCACAAAGCAATCTATTTAGCCTGAAATATTTAAACTGCAGAAGGTTTTCAAACTTTGAAATCACTGTCACTGTTGGTTCCCCATATGGCTGTCAGGTTGTACTTTCTCTGAACTGAACAGCAGTTTCTGGAAAGCACCCTTGCCTTCTACTCGTATTTGTAAGAACATCTGCTCAACAGTGGTGAAACGAGTCAGCTCCAGTCTTTGGACAAACAATCCTCTGAGCCGGGGTGAACTCCGAGGGGCAGAGAGCTGCCACTTGGACCGCAGCTGGGAAACCAGACTGCTCAGCTCACCCTCCGCTCCCTTTCCAAAATGGCCTTCAGAACCTGATCCACCTTCTAAATAGCTCTTTGAGGCAACACGCAGGTCTAATTGTGACATATATATATATATTTTTTTTTCTAGCCCTAAAATGAGAAAGAAGAACAAAACAAAATCAAATGTTAGCCTGTCAGTATTTGCAGTTCCCTGTCACCCCCAAGACATTGATGGAGATTTATTTTCCTAATGAAGCCTCTGACGGTAATGGTGGCACTTGCTAGAATCAGTTAGGACTAAGTGGTATTTAATTCACAGCGAAGCGACAATCTGACTGGACTGTGATTAGTTCCAGCTTTTAGCTATCATTTATAGGTCACCAGGCGGCTAACAACCTCAAATGAGGGACCATTATCTTTTGACAAGATGAAGCATTTTCTGGGGGGATGGGGGAAGGGGGAGGGGTGCTACCCAGAAAGCCAGCTTAATACTCTCTCTGGGAATTATTTCATTCCTAAGCTCCACAACCACTTACTCAAAGGAACCACGCTAGCGCATTCCAGTTAGGTCTGCTGAAGGCAAAGGAGGAAAAGACTTTCCTTACAGCCATTCATTTGTCTACTCAGCAACTATAGGCAAACTTTATCTTACTGCGTTTCACTTTATTGCACTTCGTGGGTATTGCGTTTTTTACGAACTGAGGGTTTGTGGCAACCGTGAGTCGAGCAAGTCTATTGGCACCATTTTTCCAACTGCATTTGCTCACTTTGTGTAATCGCATTTTGGTAATTTAAGACTTTTTCACTTTTATTATTATATTTCTTATGGTGATTTGTGATCAGCGCTCTTTGATGTTACTACTATAACCGTTTTGGGGTGCCATGAACTGTGCCCATATAAGACAGCAAACTTAATAAATGCACGTGTTCCGACTGCTCCACCGACTGGCTGTTGCCCCATTTCTCTCCCTCTCCTCAGGCCTCCCTGCCCCCTGTGACACAGCAATATTGAAATCAGGCCAGTTAATAACCTTACAGTGGCTTCCAGGTGGAAGGAAGAGTCACACATCTCTCATTCCAAATCAACAGCTAGAAAATGATTAAGAATAGTGCAGAGGGATCCCTGGGTGGCGCAGCGGTTTGGCGCCTGCCTTTGGCCCAGGGTGCGATCCTGGAGACCCGGGATCGAATCCCACATCGGGCTCCTGGTGCATGGAGCCTGCTTCTCCCTCTGCCTGTGTCTCTGCCTCTCTCTCTCTCTCTCTCTCTCTCTCTCTGTGACTATCATAAATAAATAAAAATAAAAAAAATTTATAAAAAAGAATAGTGCAGAGAACATGTTGAAAGCTGAGAGAGGCTGAAGGCTAGGCCTCTTGAGCCCGTTAGCCATGTTGTCAATGCAAAAGAAAAGCTCTTGAAGGAAATTAAAAGTGCTACTCCAGTAAACGCATGATAAGAAAGCAGAGCAGGGCAGCCCAGGTGGCTCAGCGGTTTAGTGCCGCCTTCAGCCCAGGGTGTGATCCTGGAGTCCTGAGATCAAGTCCTACATTGGGCTCCCTGCATGGAGCCTGCTTCTCCCTCTGCCTGTGTCTCTGCCTCTCTCTTTCCCTCTCTCTCTCTCTTTCTCTGTCTCTCATGAATAAATAAATGAAATCTTAAAAAAAAAAAAGTAGAACAGCCTTTTCTGTTCTAGTTCTAGTGGTCTGGATAGAGGAGCCAACCAGTCATAACATTTCCTTAAGCTAAAGCCTAATCCAGAGCAAGGCCCTAATTTTCTTCAACTCTGTGAAGGCTGGGAGAGGTGAAGAACCTGCAAAAGAAAAGTCTGAAGCTAGCAGAGGTTGGATCATGAGGTTTAAGGAAAGAAGCGAACTCCATAACATAAAAGCGAAGCAGCAAGTGTTGATGTAGAAGTGCAGTAAGTTATCCAGAAGATCTAGCTAAGATAACGAAGGTAGCTACACTCAACAGCAGATTTCAGATTTTTCCATGTGGAGGGAATAGTCTTACATTGGAAGAAGTTGACATCTAGGACTTTCATAACTAGAGTGAAGTCAATGCCTGGCTTCAAAGGAGAAGCTGACTCGCTTGTTAGGGGCTAATGCAGCTGGTGACTTAAGTTGAAGCCAATGCCAATTTACTATGCCACAAATCCTAAAGCTTTTAAGAATTATGCTAAACCTACTCTGCCTGTGCTCTATAAATGGAACAACAAAACCTGGATGACACGCACATCTGTTTACATAAGGGTTTACTGAGTGTTTTAAGCCTACTGTTTTAAGCCTACTAACCTACTGCTCAGGAAAACGATTCCTTCAAAAATATCACTGCCCTTTGACAGTAGAGCCGATCACCTAAGAGCTGTGATGGAGATGCATGAGATTAATGCTGTTTTCATGCCTGGTAACACCATATCCATTCTGTAGCCCATAAATCAAGAAGTCATTTCGACTTTCAATTCTTATTATTTAAGAAATACACTTTGTAAGGCTACGGCTGCCATACATAATGATTTCTCTGCTGGATCTTGGCAAAATAAATGGAAAACTTTCCAGAAAGGATTCACCATTTTACATGCCATTAAGTCATAGTTCATGGAAGGAGGTCAAGATAGCAACGTTTATAGGAGTTTGGAAGAAGTTGATTCCAACACTCAGGGATGACTTTGAGGAGTTCAAATCTTCTGTGGAGGAAGTAACTGCAGATGTAGTAGAAAGAGCAAGAGAACTAGAATTGAAAGTGGAGCCTGAAGATGTGACCAAATTGCAGCAGTCGTGTGATAACACTGTCAGGGATGAGAAGTTGCTTCTCATGGATGAGCAAAGAAAGCAATTTCTTGAGGTGGAATCTATTCCTGGTGAAGATGCCATGAAGATTGTTTAAATGGCAACAAAAGATTTAGAATATTACACAAACTTAACTGATAAAGCAGAGGCAGAGTTTGAGAGGATTGACTCCAATTTTGAAAGAAGTTCTACCTTGGGTAAAATGCTGTCAAATAGCATTGCATGCTACAGAGAAATCGTTCATGAGAGGAAGACAGTGCAGCAAACTTCATTATTGTCGTATTTTAAGAAACTGCCACAGCCACCCCAACCTTCAGCAGCTACCACCCTGATCAGTCAGCAGCAATGAACCTCAAGGCAAGACCCTTTGCTCCACCACCAAAAAGATTATGACTCTGAAAGGTCAGATGATGGTTAGCATTTTTTTAGCAAAGGTATTTTTATTTTTACTTATTTTTTTATTTTTTTATTTTTACTTTTTTTAAAAGTAGGATCCACACCCAGCGTGGAGCCCCTTGTAGGGCTTGAACTCATGACCAGGGCTGAAATCAAGAGTCAGATGCCTAACCGACTGAACTACCCAGATGTCCCAAGCAAAAGTATTTTTAAATTAAAATGTGTACATTAGTGTTTTAGACATAATGCTACTGCATACTTAATAGGCTACAATATGGTATAAACTTAACTTTTGGATGCACTGGGAAACCAAAACAATTCATTTGACTCACTTTATTGCTGTATTCATTAAGCCTACACTATCTCCTAGGTATGCCTGTGTTCCTCGAGTGAGGTACTGGGCAAGAGTGTATTGATTGCTGGGGTTCCCTGGAAGGAAGGCTGATAATCAACCTGCACACACTGTATGGCAGGTCTAGGTTTTAATAGCCATTCTCCATTGTGATGGGGTGAAGCATCTGTTCTGATTGGCTGGTGTCAGTGCAATACTGATTGTTAAATATTCAAAATAACAGTCTTGTCTGGAATAATGCTCTTCTGTGGAACTTACTATTTTTTCTCCAAGAAAATTTCACTTTAAGTGAAATTGTCTCCCTTACATGACAAGTGTCCCCTAAATTAGCTGAAAGCTGTAGATCTTCTGTTAATTATAAGGGAGATAATGTGATGTCCTAAGAAAGTAGCAATTTGGGTGTAGGTACGATGGGACTCCAGAGGGTTAGGAGTCTAGCTCATGAATAGCTGGCTGCTCGGAATGAGAGCCAGGAAGACACCTGTCAACTCCATAATGAGGAGGGCCCAGTGGTCCCCAACCTGGAGCAGTCTGAAAGCACTGGAAGAATGCAGATGTCCCTGCCACCATACACACATACTGGCTTCTACACTACTGCCTGAAAGGGGAGAACTGACCTGTTTTCCTTCCTCCTTCACTTTCTTCTTTCTCGGTCTTGAGGAAGTAGAAGGCAGTCTTCTAGTTTGCTTTTCTCCTATTTAGTGAGTCTTGGAAAAGAATCTGCTTTTATCTGCTTTTGGAACTAGGACATCAGATTTTTACCAGTCTGATGTAATACCGAAAGCTTCTAAGTGTTGAATACCCGCCAGGCCTCAGATACGCCGAGGTGCTTTACATAAACGATTCCATTCGTCCTCACCTTAACTCAGTGAGGAAGCTTTATTGTTCCCAGGTTGCAGATGAGTCTGAGGCATGACCAAGATACAGATCCAGGCCGGCTGCCCTGAGGCACCCTGGGGTGATCTTACAGCTGTTACCTCTGTCCTAAAGGAGCTTACAGCCAGTCGCAAAAACAAGCCACACCTCTATAGCTACAAGGTGAAGCTATAACAAAGCATGGCAACATTGTCAAACTTGATCTCTTCGTTGTAGGGAAAGAAAAATTGTCATGAGCCTCCAATGTTGATTTATTTTTATAAATTACTGAAATATGCACAAATATAAGTCGTGCATAAACTCCTTACACTGCTAATATTTTAGTGCATCTCTTTATGGGCACACATGTATTCTGGGACTTATTTTATATACATTTGTATTATGATTTTTTTGGTTGTGTCTCACATATCAGCATTTTCCGATGTCAGTAACACAATTTTAAAAATTGATATATTTTCATCCTTGCACTGATATAGGGATTTTACCATATATTCAACCATTTCCCTATATTTGGGCATTTAGATTGTTTCTGATTTGTACCATTATAAGACATATCATCACATACATTTTTGTACATGAACCTTTGGCTGCCTTTCTGATCATTTCCTTGGAGTTAATACTCAGGAGTACAAGTACTGGGTCAAAGGGCACAAACATTTTTAAGGCTTTTAACATTTCTCTCCAGGAAATGTGCTAGTACTTTTGCATCTGATACTGAAAGATCACTTTGGGGCCTAAGAGGTATTGGCCAGAACTTCAAGGGTAGGCAGAGCTTCTACCAGTGCAGGTTGGCAGAGGCATTCGGCTGGGAGAAGACCTGCCCAGGCTCAGGGAGGAGAGTACAAGGTGCCTCGGGGAAATGGCAAGCCATTTGATTTAAAAAAAAATTAAATTTGCCAACATATAATAAACACCCAGTGCTCATCCCTTCAAGTGCCCTCCTTAGTGCCCGTCACCCAGTTACCCCATCCTCTCACCCACCTCCCCTTCTGCAACCCTTTGTTTGTTTCCCAGAGTTATGAGTCTCTCATGGTTTGTCTCTCTCTCTAATTTTTCCTACTGTTTCCCTCCTTTCCCTTATAATCCCTTTCACTATTTCTTATATTCCACATATGAGTGAAACAATATGATGGTGGTCTTTTTCTCTGATTGACTTACTTCATTCAGCATAATACCATCCAGTTCCATCCACGTTGAAGCAAATGGTAGGTTTTCATCTCTTCTGATGGCTGAGTAATCTTCCATTGTATACATAGACCACATCTTCTTTATCCATTCATCTGTCGAAGGACATCTCGGCTCCTCCCACAGTTTGGCTATTGTGGACATTGCTGCTCTAAACATCGCGGTGCAGGTGTCCTGGCGTTTCACTACATCAGTATCTTTGAGGTAAATGCCCCGTAGGAGCATTCTGATTTAGTTAGTGCTGTGTCTCTCAATACACTTAGAATGTTAACATTTGGGGGAGAACATAAAATGTTCAAAATGTGAAACAACTTGGCAATAATGCTAATAAGACAGTCACCATTGTGATATAATGTCTAAATGTCCAAAAGCAACACCATTATTGTACCATATCTTGCTCCCCCGGGGTTCTTAGAAATGAACTGTTTGTTGATTTCGCCATGGAATCCTATAGCATCAGGACAGTGTTCTACAAGGTGCTCTGTGTCTGATGTCAGCATGAAGCCACACTGGTTGCTCCTGTCATACATTTACTTGACCATTCAGTTCCATGCCCCTCTTGACAGTGTTCCCATCGGTGGTATAGTGTTGTGGTTAAGAAGTTATGAAGGAAAGAACCCAGACTGCCTGGGTTCTAATTCCAGCTCTACCATTTATTGTTTGTGTGGCCTTATGCAAGTTACCTTTGTGCCTCAAATTCTTCAACTATAAAATGGGGTTGCTGCTATGTACCTTTATAGGATTATCTTGAAGATTAAATGAGTTAATACACATAAAGCATTTGTAACAATGTGGTGTACAGAATAAGTACATTTAATAAGCATGAGCTTTTATTATTATTATATTAGCCTCAGTTTGGCCCCCTGGCTAAGATTTGGTAGCACACATATAAAAGGTTTATGGCCAAGTGGTATGCGGTGGCTTTCCATCCACAGAAACCCAGAGGACTAGAAACTGCCTCCTTCCCAACTCAGTCCATAGCTACAATAAACAGCTACATGTCAAAGTTGAAATGTTTTTATTTGGGTTCATCACAGAGATTGAATAAAGTCTCATGACATTCATCCATATAAAATACCATAAAAATAGTTGTAGGCATAAATAAGAATTACTCTTATTCTTTTTTTTACTCTAACTTATTCTAACTATTTTATAATGCACAGTCCTTTTTGTTTATTACAAATAAGAAGTATATGAAGATGCAGAAATTTTCTAATTTGATTTCAGCAGTTTCTAAAAATTGAATTAAAAAATTAAGGACCCATAAAAAGATGCTTTTTAAATGGAACCAGCCACCTTGAAAAATATCCTAAAAAACATGGTTAAAACTTCATAATATTTCAACAGATAACAAAATACAAATGTTGCTCATTGGTCTGACTTTCCAGGACCTAGACCCTCCAGTAGCTGCTGGCCTCAATGAAGTAACATAACAAGCCACCGGGATGTAGTGTCAGACATGAACAAAATCACTCTTGGTCCCATCCATAAACAGAGACAGAATCCCTCATTGCTGGATGTATTGCAACGAAGCTTTTGCTTTCACTATGCATTTGGCCTCACAATCTTCATTGACAAATAATTCTGAAGAGAAAACAGAAAGAATGTTAAAAAAATAATATTGAAGTTCAGTTTTTCTAGCATCAACACTACTGACATTTAGAACTACATTATTATTATTTTTTATTTATTTATTTTTTGGAACTACATTTTTATTGCTGGGGACTGTCCCATGAACCTCAGGGTATGCAGCATTCCTGGCCTGCACCCCTCAGGTGTGACAATTAAAATGTCTCCAGGAATTGCCAACCACTGTCACGAGAGCAAAACTGCCCCCAGTTGAGAATCATTGGTTTAGATCAATAGAATCTAAATCAGTAAAAAGGAATTACTGTGAGTTTTTTTTTTTAAGTGATCAAGACAGATTGGACTCTTGACAAGTAGAAGCCGATGTGTGTGTGCATTGACAACCAAAGTATTATACTGGAGATAAATAGAAACCCTACATCTCTGCTGTTATAGTTGTGACTATGTTACCCTACACAAAAACAGCTGTATTATTACCAATACGAATCAAAGTAAGTCTTTAAATGCCTAGGCTGTCCCTTCTCCACTTGGCAAAATGGACTTCACCTCCTTGGTGAAACCATCCTCAGCAATGGGATCCTATGCTCATCTGTTCATCTCTCCATAAAAGTTTGCCTTTCCTAGCAATTTACTTATCCATATGCCTGCTTTTCCCTAGGCCCTGAACTGCTGGTAGGCAGAAATCACACCTTGGTGATCTCAACATCCCAATTCCTAGCCTGTAGCAGATGCTCAATAAATCCCTTGAATGAAAGTAGGACTTCTAGGCACACCAGCAAACCTCCTGTCTAGACTCCCATCTATGACTGAGGTGACTGAGGAAAATTAGGGGAGAAGTTATGTGATGCAGGCCTTAAAGAACAAATAAGGTTTTGATAGACTCTGGTAAGGGAACAGCATTGGCACAGGCATCCTGGAAGGTAAGGGCAATACCTGCAGGGGGGTGGGAAGGGACTAGCTAGTTGGGGTAAAGTTCAGGGTTAATGTAGATCTATACTGGGCCCAGATGCAGGGATCTGTGAATGCTAGGGTTAAGGAGTTAGCTTGCAGGATGGTTTGGGACAAGAACGTGTGATGGCAGGAAGATCAGTCAGAAATGTTGGCTGTTGTCCTGACATACATTGCTAAAGGTCTGAGGGATTTCTCCTAGAATTCTTGATATCAACATGTTTTTCAAACCAAGAAGTTCTGCCCGTAATTCATACAACCCTAAGAATGTCATTCTCATCACAACACACATTACTTTCAATTTTCCACAGGCTGAGGGCTGCAATACCACAACTGCTAAGTAGGTCCATCTATTGAGTGGCAGGCAACCAAGGCAAGAACCACATTGGATGACTGACCATAATTCACACACAAAAAGCCAAGACATGAGGCCAAGCACTCATACCGGTAAGGAGTACAGGAGCACGGCCACAAAGAGCAGCAGGATCAGTAGGATCAGCAGGCCAATGATCACCCACTTAAATCGGCGCCACACAATGAACTTCATGGTCTTACATGGGTTGGTGAACCAGAGGAAGGAGGTTTCTGGTCGGCTGCATTGCAAAGAAATGGTTTTACCTACCCAAGTCGGGTGGGACAGATATTTTACTTCAGACCCTAATACAGTTTAAAGAATAATTAATAACATTGAAAAAGTCAGGAAAAGGTATTATTCCTCATCATTGGCTGAGAAAGATTCTATAACATTTTATGGCCTCTTAAGATGTTAAAGATATTCTGGACTTCGGTTTTGTGGGGAAGGAGAAAGGTTAAAATGAAGCCGGATCACCAAGCTCACCATCCCCCACTCCCCTCAAGTGCAAAATTAAGACACCACTGAATCCATTCCATTAAGCTCATTGGAAGGGGGGCTTTCAGACTGCAGGTGTTTGGGGATCAGACATTGTGGAGAACAAAGAGGGCTTCTCACTTTGGTGGGTCCAGCTTGGGGTTCATGTTGGGTTCATCCCGTCCCTTCCCGGCTGGCCTCTCGTCTGCCTCCTTCTCATTGAGGATTTCCAATGTCATCTCCACTTTCCCCTTCAGTAAAGCAGAACAGGTTAAACACATGACATCACGTTTCACAAATATTTTCACTTCAACCCAAGGAGTATTCCCTGAGCAATGATTTTTATTCTTGTAAAACAATCTTTAGATTGCCTTAAATTTTCCTCAAGAGATTTCATTGCATTTCCTTTTCCATGTGTTTCTGAACCAACCCCTTGTGGGAAACTGAGAGGACAAATTGCTTTCCCTCCCCTTGCTCCCTGCTTTTCATTCTCTGTACTCCATCCTCTAACTTTCTCATATCCATCTCCTTGCCTTCTCACACACTGTCCTTTGTAACTTTATTTAGGCCAGGTTAGCCTAAATCCTGCTAAGAACAGAATGTAACACTGATTGAGCATTAACTGTAGACTCTGAGAGACTCTCCATGGCTTCCTGTTTACCCATGGTTGCCCCGCTGTATGGAGAAGGGAGGGCATGTCATGGGTACTCGATGTATACTACCTGAGTACACGAATGAATGAGTGAATGAATGAATGAATGCTGCCTCCATGTTCATACAGGTGTCCTAAGTGGACACCTTTTAAGCTTTCTATGTGGGTAATCTCATGTGATGCTCACAGCAACCCTATAAAGCAGGTATTGCTATGACCCTTATATGTGCTTGAGGACGCTGAAGCCAAAAGAGGTCTAGAAAGTTGCCCACTTTTATGGCCAGGCTTGTAAATGGACTTTCTAGGACTCTGGAATGCCCACTAGGTCACCAACATTCTGAGAACCCCAACTCAGAGAATCGATTTTATGATGGAGCCATATGACTCCTATGCTGACAAGTCAGACAAAATATGGTATCTGACTGACAAGTTGCTACATCTCTCCCAGCCTGTTTTTGGGGTTTGTTTTTGTTTTACTTAGTTCAGTAGTGGTTTTATTTTTTTTAAATAAAAAAACTAAAAAACATTTTTTTAAAAACTGAAGTAGAGTTGACATAAAATGTTATATCCCAGCCTGTTTCTTGAATCTACAAAATGGAGCTAATGTCTAGTCTGGAATTGTCAGTAGAACTAAATGAGATTATGTGTAAACTACTCTATAGTGGTAGAAAACAGAGAAGTGGTTTCCTGGGCTAGGAGTAGAGGCTAATAGTAGAGTGCAAAGGGCACAAGGAACCTTCTAGAGCAATGGGAATGTTCTCGATCTTGATGCTGGTGGTGGTTTTAGGGGTATTTATATCAGTCAAAACTCATGGAATTGTGCACTATAAATGGGTGCAGTTTATACCTCAAAGTCGTTTTCAAAAACAAGATTATGAACATGAGGCACTTAGCATGTTCCCCAGCTCCTAATCAATGATCTAGAATGTTAGTTGTTATTAATAGCAATAATACATGATAAATGAGGTAGTCTTCTGTGACATGGCATGGTGACCCAGACTTCTGCTTTTCTATCATGATTTATCTGGGAATTCTCCAAACTTGCTTGTAAGTTTCAGCCTTCTTGTCCAGTGGGTGTCAAGGCTCCCTGCTTCCTCCACCTTTTTAAATTTATTTTTTTAAACAAGAAGAGTTTGAGTTTGAAGTTCCTTTTCCTGTACTGAATTGTACTGAAAGCTCAGGATAAATTAGCCTTCCTGGTGAAAGAGGGTCCTCAAGAAGCAGAGTGTAGTCACTCGGACTACCAGCTTTTCCACCATTCCAATCCCTCCACCTTACACACAGCCCCAAACATGCTCATGGCATCTGCCACCTTCTCTTGTAATCCCAGTTACAAACCATTCTTGTAACTTAAGGTCTTACCAATGTAACACTTCCTTATCTAATCTGTCATAAATCCATTGAGAGAGGGTAGAGCCTAACTGACAAAAGGAATGAATGACCCAGGACTGGGGAATACTCATACAGCCATCACGCGGGAGCCATCTTTATCTGTGTAGCACGGCCACCAGCCTTTCATGGACTTCTGCTCAAACAGTGAGGCAGTTTTTGCTTTAAGGGGGTTCATGGCTTTGAGGTCTGGAATCATATCCAAACTGCATTTCTCTGATGATTTTGCTGGAATGATGGTGTGATGCAAATCAAGTTCCAGGAAACCTAGCCAAGGAAATAATTAGACCTGAATAAGTTTCAATGGATCGGTGGTTGTTCACAAGTGAACAGAATGTTCTTGTCAGAGGAGAGGCAGACAGTGATTCTGAGCAGGTGATGGGTGAGTTAGAGGAAGGGATCCTGGTAGACATTTAAAATTCCTTCTAGATAGGATGGAAAGTGGTAGAAGAAATATCTGTCCCCTGCTCTGTGTCTCACAGAGGATAACATGGTTTATTTCTCAAAGATACCAGCATGAACAGAGCTCTGCTACAAGCTCAAAAGAATTAAACATCTACAGACTAGATGCCCACTGAATGCAGATTTGGACTGTGCTCTTAATGGTCTCAGGCTACCCCGAACAGAGGCACTTTGAGCGCTCAGGCTACTTGTGCGGTTTAGGAGTCATATCTCATTGAGGGTGAACACTGAAGTTTTACTTTCAACTGAGGAGGGGGGTGGTAAGCTGATGAGGGGGTTTGGGGAAGAGCCAAAGAACCCCAGGGAATGAAGGCAAAGGCCTGTATTTAAAGAATGTGAGGGAAAAACAGAGCAGGCCAGTGAGACAGACCCAGGGCCTGGGAGAGGAGAATTCGGAAGGGCATTATGTTATTGTGGTGATGGTGGTGGGGCATTCATACCAAGAAAGGGAAGAGTCCAAGGTGGGGGGTGTTTGACTAGTGCCTTTAACCACAGAGGATGGACTCAGGGAGAAGGGAAGAACAATGGCTGGTGACATTAGGGGATTGAGAGCAGTCAGAAGAGGGGGTTGAGGAAGCCAAATCTGATGTGCTGAGGAGGCAGAGTGGGTAGTCTGAACTGGAGGCAGGGCTGCAGCATTCCCTTGTGAAAACAGAATTCGAGTGTTCACTGCAGGACAGGAGCTGGTGCAAGAGCCTCCTTAGGCCCTTAAGGTGGGTGAGGGCCACAGAAAAGGGGGACGTTCGCCACGCCAAAATTCTCAGAGGACTTGAGAGTAAACAGGCAAGGCCGCACTGCCCAGGGGGCTTCCAGCAGGGGGTGTGTCCCAACCCTTAATTACCCATGGTATTGGAGATTAAAACCATTGATTTCAAATTCTAATTGATTTCACTAATTCCAAGTAGAATTTCATAGAGAAAAGTATCCAAATGTAAGCCCTACCCAAATAGTCATCCAGAGAAAACTTGTCATTATCCCATATCTGAATGATCAGTCTGGGTGGGACCCGAAATTCAGTTTGGTCAATACTCCAGAAATGCTCCTAAAATGACAAGAGAAACAAAAAAACCAAATGACACTGACTACTGGACTCTGAAACTTTCCCCTTGGGTCCCCTTGAAACCCCAGTATCAGGGCACGGGGACTTTGTTCTCCTTGGCACCCCACCTTCAACACCCCCTCCCCTTGCCCTCAACCCTCCAGCCCATGGTATGGAGCCCATGGTATGGAGCCAGGCTCCTCAGGAAATCTCAAGGCCACCAGCTGGGTGACAAAAAAGTTGTCCCAGGCAATTCCCAAACAGAAGGTTTCCTGTCTGTTGTGTTCCTATCGCTGCAACTCCCTGCTGCTACTCCTGGGGTTTGGGGTGTGATTGTATCTGTGCCGTCCCCCACCCCGCCCCCGGCCCAGACCACTATGGCCAGCTCAGACTAGCCTCCCAAAGCCAGGCTGTTTTAGGCCAGCCTACAATATCACCTGCTGGGGTGTCACATTTGCTCAGTGACCTTCCACCCACCCAACATGGACATCTGAGCACAGTCATTTCACATGGGGGTGAGGAGACTGGGGTTCAGCTTTCACTCTTCTATCAGCACAGATTTAAAATGTCCTGATATTTTTGGCTTTTGAAAATATTGCTGTTTTACACGCTATAATCAACCAAGATCCCCAGATTCCTCATTCTAAAGTTAGGTGGAGGGAGGACTGAGTGAGGATCCTCCAGGTTCTCCCCTCTGGTCTCTGCCTCTGCCTGAACAACATTCGCCAAACATAATAACCTCTCCACAGCCTAATTACACCTACATTCCTCAGGCCTCAGCAGAATGAGATTCCCCCAGGGTTTCATGCATTCGAAGAAACATGGTTGGGTTGTTTCTAGTTTTTCTTTTTTTTTTTTTTTCCTTTTTTTTTTCTTCTTTCAGGTGGGTGAGGGTCAGACGGAGAAAGAGAGAGAATCTTTTTTTTTTTTTTTTTGAGAGAGAGAGAGAATCTTAAGCAGCCTCTTTCCCCAGAGCAAGCCCAACTTGGGACTCGATCTCACAACCCTGAGCCAAAATCAAGAGTTAAAAGCTTAACTGACTGAGCCACCCAGATGCCCCTGTTTCATGTTTTTCAAATGACGTTTCAGGAATGTTGCCCTTTGCAGGACTCAGGGGCCCTGGCTCTGAGGGGCTAGGAAGTCCATTTGGCTATTGCCTGGCCCCACTGACCATCCTGTGTGGGGTCACGCTCAGGTGGCACTCAGGGCATGGAGAGGTCCAACACTGGATGCAGATAAGTAGGAAAGGCCTACCTGACCCTAAATCCCTCTCTTCCTCACCAGTCTGCCTCACCATCTGGAAGTGTGCATGATTCGACATCAGCTTGAGCCTCTGTGTCTCTAGAAAGGGCCCTTTGAAGGCATTTATCTTGCTTGGCACAGAAAAGTGCTCCCTACACCAGCGGAGGGTAGAGTCTGGCGAGGTGGGACATGAAGCAGGTGCATTTTGATCAGGGGTGGGGAGGGGATCTATAAAAGACATCTGTTATGATTGCCTGCTCAGATTTCTGCCCCCTTTTGGGGAAGAAAGCATCCAGATTTTCCTTGGGGACTCTCTTCCAGTCCATGCAGTTTGGGAAGAAGTAACACTGTTCCTGATTCTAGAGCTGGGCCCATTGGAGCACTGCCTCCCCAGGCCACATTGGTTGGCTCAGGGATGGGAACGTGACCCTACACAGACAGAGACTCTGAGGCCCGATGCCACAGCTCTGGTTGGCACCACCGGGACTTAGTTCTTCTCTTTCTGCTGAGGTTGCTAGGAGGGCAGGAGGTGGGCTGGGGCTGCTGGTGGCCATCTTGCTTCACCACGGAATGCGGTCCATGGGAGAAGGCAAGACGGGGGTGGAGAAAGTGAGAGGAATTCCTAAAGACATCAGTTCAACCTGGGATCCAACGTTCCTAAGCCATCCAGCCCTGGACTTTTTAGTAATGTGAACCAATAAATCACTTTTTTAGTATAAGCCAATTTGAGTTGAGTTCTGTAACTAGAGTCTTAACTAATTAAGACCATGAGGGCCATGAACCTTCATGGAAGTGCTTCTGGAGGAGGTAAAGCAGATGCTGAGGTTTAATAAAGAAGGTAAAAGGGAAATTTCACCTACTTTAATATTTTGCCTCTGTTTGGTTAATGAGTCAAACAGTTCTGCTTATCATGAGAAGAAACCAGTCTCTCTGTGACATAAAAACCCACTGGGCTTATTGCATATATTAACACAAGACCCTCAGGTTTACCCTTTACTAGATCCTTCACCCAGCTGCCAACATGTTAGGGAAGGACAACTGTGTTCTTGACACTTCCTAATTGCACAAATAGCTGTCTTAGTTTTGTTACTCTGGGTAAGTATCTGTAGGTCTCAGATTCCCCATCTGCATCAAGAGGGAGCTGGACTCATGACCTTAGAAGCGCGGAACAGCTCCTATAGCCCCCGTATCTGTTAAAGCAGACCCATGACACCCACTTCCCATGGGCATAAAGCAGAGCTCACTTTTTTAGCAACGATACAGAGTTGTTCAGCTGGGAGGTAGTCAAATGGGAAAACAAATCTCCAGTTAAAATTCCCTTCCCCGTCCAAGGACCTGTAATGGACATCTGTTTTCTGTTTGTTTTCTTCATTGCCAGGAATCCAGCTGAAAAGCAGAAGCAAACAGACTTAGCCTCATGTGATTGACAAGTAATCTAGCCGCAAAATTGTGCAGTGATTAGGGGAGTGAAGGGCAAGAGAATTAATGCACTTCTCTTGGGCAGGTTCCAGTTATCTACGGAGCTGGGGGTGATTTATGAAGGGGAGGCGCTCTGTTGCATCCAACACCGGTTGTAGCCAAATAAAACATAATTTCTCTAAAACCAAAGCAGGAAACCCTTTAGACTTCAGTTAATGGGGATAAGGTGACATTTTCTGGAAAATATCAACAACTTAGCTTCTATTTTGGGAATGCTGAAGCTTGCTGGCTATGATGCTAGTCTTCCTAACTATAACTCATCAGTGTCTGTCATCACTGCTGATAGGCTTAATGAATATGAGTTAGTTCAAAATTTTAGCATTTCCTCTTCTACATTTTACTTAAGCAAACAAAACAGGCATGACTCAAGTAATCTTACAGCTTCCTTTTATTATTCTTAAATTCACTATGATCACATTAATGAGACTAGCAAGAGAGATGTAAGCTGTTATTTCCATGTGCATATTTATGAAAATTCATTTCCATAAACAATTTAACATCTTAACTTTTGACATTTGGAAAGTTTTCTGTGGCTTGTGCCTGGCATGGAGTAGGTCTGTTGAAGGAATGAATGAACGTGCAGGGGAAGAAGTTGTCACATCTGCCTGCTATTGGGAAGGGGCCCGTTGAGGAACCAGGGGAGTGCTGGATTTTAGACTGATAAGGTGGCAGAGTGCATAGTCCTCCCCACTGATGGCCTGTGAGAATCACACTTCACACTGCAATCAACTGTGGAGTTAAAAAAAAAAATACTGATGCCTGGATGACCTTGCCCCCAGTAGAGATTCTTAGTAGGAGGCAGGCGTGGCTATGAACTCACTCTGCCACTTACCATTCTGGGCTTCCTCTCCCATCTGTAAATAAGGTTAACAATGTGTGCTCCCTTCCCTTAGTCAATATGAAGCCAGAATGGGTGCTCATGGCTTAGAAGGGCCAGAATGGGAAGGGGGAAATCCTTAACTGTGTTACTGATCATCTGTCATGAATCAGGTACTCAGCATGCCTTATTTTATTCTTCCCAACAATTATATAACTGATCCATTTTACAGATTAGGAAACTGAGGTCCAGACAGAAATAGCTAAGTTCCACAAGGTCACATAGCCAGTAACAGACAGAATTAAGTATTAAGAATTATGAAGCCCTGGATGGGCTGACCATGGAGACTAGAAAGTCACATGCTAACATTAGATCCTATTATTAGTGGTGGTATTAATATCAATCAACCACACAACAGTTGCACTTTTTGCTCGTTGACTAACTGACTAGCTAGATTCATTGAAAGATTCATCTTTATCCACTTTTAAGCTTTTAAATGAACTTGCTGAAGAGAGATCACACTCTTTGGCTAGGCCCTCAGTGACTTCATTTCCTGACAACATCAATGCCCCAAAGTGCCACCATCCTCCTTGCCTAGATCGCTCACCCCTTGAAGCTCTTCCCTCTCTTTTTTTCCTGAATCTTTTCATATTTAATTCTAAATACGAACCTTTTCACATTTTTATTTCAAAACAAACTAAACAACTACCCTATGAATTTATGTACACATATGTATAATTTTGTATGTATCCAATATGTGAAGGGTCATAGCTGTTCATTATTCTGTGGTAGACAGTAAATATTATGTGTATTAGGGTTAGTAATACACTATCTGTATTAGCATGCGATGGTGCATAAATCATTTTTCACATATAGTATTTAGATTTTAATTCCAAATAGGATGTGGTACTTTAGGTTGTGCTTTTATTCTTTGATTAGAGTTTTCTCTCAGTCCAGTATTTCTTGAGTTTGTTTCTCTGATTTGAAAAAAAAAATGCTTATGATAGTCAAATAAATTTGCATATATATAATTAGCCAGGATTAGTTTTCCTTGGGGAATGGTAATAAGATCCTGAAATGAGAAAGAATAATGAAGAACTTGATGAAACATTCCCTGTTTACAGTGAACCCAAATGATAGTAATTATGTCTTCAACAAAGTTTTGATTGAAGGCCACTTGGGATCATAAGTGAAACTTTGTTATCACTTTATGAATATATTAAATTTCAACAAATCTTATCTTTTATATATCAAAGAACCAAACCTGCTCCATGTGGAATAGTAATAATACTAGCTAACACTTACACAGTGTGATAGTTCTTTTCTGTGTCAGTGTGACTGGCCACGGAGTGCCCAGGTTACAGATTATTCTGGGTGTGTCTTGTGAGGGTGTTTCTGGATAAGATTAGAATCTGAATTGGTGGACTCAGTGAATTAGAGTCCCTGCCGAGTGTGGGTGGGCCTTATCTAATCTGTTGAGGCTAAGAGGCAGAAGGAGGAGTCAGTCTAAACTACCCCACTGGCTTTCCTGAGTCTCCAACTTGCACATGTTGGAATTATGGGACTTCTCAGCCTCCATAATCATGTGTGCTAAGTCCTTATAATAAATTTCCCTCTCTATCTTTCTGATTCTTCCCCTCCCTCTACACACACACACAACTTGTTCTGACTCTCTGGGGAACCCTAATACACATAGTATTTACTATCTCCCAGGCACTGTCCTAAACGCTTTCAGTAACTCAATATTCTGAATATCAGAGCAGTGAGTACTATCTTTTTTTTTTTTTTTAAGCGAGTACTATCTTTATCTGCATTTTACAGATGGATAACAGTGAGCTTACTACTTGCCCAGCTGGTAGGGAAAGTATCAGGATTTCAATCCAGGTAGTTTGGCTCCAGAATCTGGCATTTGCATCACTATGCCATTCTGTATTTGATATCTTTGATCGGGGCATAACAAGAGACTAACATCAACATGGATTATTTGGAATTGAATGATACAAGTAACAGAATAACAGAACTTTACATGTTGGATGTAGGCATTCTGTAAATGTTGGTGGAATCAAAGATTTTTTTGGACATATGCTAATGTTTCCTCTTTTCCATGGATATTAGCTGCTGATAATAAAATATATACAAACTGAAATTTTATTTTATTTTTTTTAAATTTTTTTAAAATTATTTATGACAGTAACACACACAGAGAGAGAGAGGCAGAGACACAGGCAGAGGGAGAAGCAGGCTCCATGCACTGGGAGCCTGATGTGGGATTTGATCCCGGGTCTCCAGGATCGCGCCCCGGGCCAAAGGCAGGTGCCAAACCGCTGCGCCACCCAGGGGTCCCCACAAACTGAAATTTTAAAAGCCTTGTGTTTCTAGTTACTCAAGACATCAAAAAGGAATAAAAATGAACTGCAGGACTAAAAAGAAATAACAAGTCTGCTAATAAACTGAACCCACTTTAAAGGAAAAATGTAAAATTTTTATTGGCTCTAATAGCCATTAGATACCTCTGCTTATAAACAAGATCCCTACAGATTTCTCTTTTTCCCTTCATCTTGCTGGAGCTTCCTGAGCAAACTACATTAATGGAATGAAATAGCTTCACCTGACCAAGAATCCTAGAGAGGATACGTTGAATGATGGTGACTCACGAAGGAGAGAGTCTGTTTCACTCCTTCTTTGTCAAAGGCAAACTAGCACTAGGATGCTAACCTTACCCTTTGACATAGATGTCACTCATTTCCTCTCCTGTGATGCTCTTCTCATCCAAGAGAACGTCCTTGGTATTCCAGATGATCACACGCAGGTAGTATCTGAAAGGAGCACATTTTGAAGGTGTTTTTTTCTCTGGTCCGGCACCAAGACCCTAGTCTAATATAGCAGGGTCTTAAGATTACTTACTTTTTAGCTTTCCTGGGGGTGATGTTGAAAGGAGGGCCTGGTGGCCCCAAACTCTTAGGGAAAACATCCACCCACATCTGAAGTTTCCCCTACATCATTCAAAAATGAAAAAAACATTAAGTTGTATTATGAGTGGTAGAGTCTGTAACTTTTTTTCACATTTTCTAGGTGAAACTGTTTGTTCAGGCCTGCTAATGTATTAATGCATATGGAAAGTGAAAAAGTAGAGTAGAAGAGCAAACCAAGATAAATCATCTATCTTCAATGTCATTTAGGCCATGCACTTCCCATTCTCACCAGGAGTCTCCGATGGCTGTGTGTGCCCATCTCTATTATAGTCTGAATGTTCCCCGGCTAATAAAAAGAGGGCTTCCCATCGCGAACACAACCCCAGCACACGCACGCACGCACGCACACACACACATGCTCCTGTACCCTCTTACAGTGACTTGAAAGTTGCGTCTTCACTCAGAACTCTACTTATCACATTGCCTGCTTGTTATCAGTCCTGATTTTGTGACACACAGGGTTTTCTCCACTTACCTCCAGATAGAAAATAAAAATAATGTAAAATGGTATTTAATTTGTAAAAGAGAGGCTTACAACATGGTACTTCCAAGAAGAGATCCAGCAAACGACAAGAACATTACTGTTCCCCAAAGTTGAGGAATCCCTGCCATGGCTGGCTAGTGTCCACCACCTGGGAGGAGGCTCGCAGGAAGGGGAGAAGTGAAAGTCTAAATGACACTTGTGGTGTCATCTTGGTGAGGTCCCGCTCAGGTCTTCCATTGCCATGACCAGGGCCATCTATCTGACTAGAATGTTCTTCCAGACATGCCAGGAATGCCATTAACAAACCATATCAACTGTATGAACCAACTTAAATTCCCCAAACTGTTCTTGGATGTTATGTAGACTCTGCCTTCAGGCTGGTCTTTAAGGTTACCAAGGAAACCAGACTGGCTTCCTAGCACACAGTGATCCAAATGAGTTAACTGGAACTCTTGAAAAAGGACATATCTTTCTCTGGTCCTGAGTCTCCTCTAACTAATCTCTAGGGCTCCAGGTTCTATACTATATCAGGCACCATGCAGAACGTGAGGCATCTGGGTGTCTCCTAAGGCCCAGTCACAGTCTGTCCAGTTCAGTAGGTAGAATTGATGGGGGGTGGGAAGTGGAAGGGAGGGGTGGATTTGGAGGGAGAAACCTTCCTCACTTTGTAATTTCTTAAGACTTTATCCAATTGAGGGGTGGGAGGGAAGAGCGGAGGAGGAATGGGCTCTTTGGGAGAAGGAATAAATAAGAAAATGAAAATGTGGAACAGAATAAAAGCAAGAAATGAGTGACAAAATAAACTAGTAAGCCCAGGCCACTTGCCACTCTCTAAACATTTTAGAGAGAAGCTCATCTACAGTTGTGCGGTCATGGTTGACAATATTTGCACTTATTCAATTAATACTACTTTAAGTGTGATTTTCTAGCACCTGTAGTAGAACACCTCCGGCTACTTATTAAAACTCAGATTCTGCCCCCACCCCCACCCCACCTTGGACCTACTGGATCTGAACGACTGCAGGTGCGGCCGGGAGTCTTCCTTGGAACAAGCTTCCTCGCGGGTCATTCTGGCCTTTGCCACATCTCTCCTCGCTTCTCTGGAAACTGCTTCCCAGCTCCTGGGAACTGAGCCTCCCCTATCACTATCCACGTGGTCCCTGTGATGAGCCATCTCATGTCCTGTGGTCTCAGGCAGCAGCAGCTCACCCAGGTGGGGCCAAGCCCAGTGCTCCCCAGGCACTGTCTGCCTGGCTGCTGGTCAGCAGTCCAGCAGGGTGGCTGGGTGGGCAAGTTAGGGCAACCAGTCCTTTCCATGTTTGGAAGTAGCTGGGGCTACATTATAACATAAAAACCTTAGAAACGGCTCACAGTATTCTTTCACGTAGAAAGGTGATCACAGGAAGAGAGCCCAGACTAATGGAGATTCAGAGAGAGAAATAGACAAGAGACAGGGAGAGAGCTTGTTCAGAGTCATGGTCACCCTCTTGTCTGGATTTAGTGAGTTACCCAGAAATTCTTAGAATAAATTCCCCTTTGGCATAAAGCTAATTTAAGCTGCCTTTCTATTTCTTGTGTATCTAAAAGTGTCCAAAAGAGACAAAAGAGGCAAATCTGGGTCAGTTCTTATCACTATGTTTGTGTTTGGGATGTGGATGATGGGTCTTCAGAGGGACAGCTCTTTTACCTGGGAAATGTTGGGCTGGAAGGTGCTGTGCAAAGTCCTCGTTTCCACATGCTCGGGGACCAGCCCCTGAGTCCTGAGGATGTGAAGGGCCAGACGCTCATCGGGGGCCCCGAGGTGCTGGTGCAGGATTTTGTTGGCTTCTGGAATGGAGAGTGGCATTGAAACAGAGAGGGGCATCTGCAAACAGTTCAGCCAGATTGCCCTTAGGAGCATGTAGCCCTTCATCCTAGAAGGGCAGTGCCAGTGTGCAAACTTGGGTTTGTGAATGAGTCATTGAGAAAAGTCACTCTTGGCCATGGGCCCTGCCCCAACCAGGAATAGCAAAGGGACCAGAACACAGTGAGTGAGAGCAGCCTGTATTTACTTTTGTGGCAGGAGCTCACAGCCAGATTCTATTTCCCAGCTTCCCTTGCAGTTAGGTATGGCCACACAACCTAGCTGGGCTTGAATGTAACATAGGTAGAAGTGACATCTGTGTCACTTCTAGACCTGGCACAGAAAGCCCTCTCATGAGAGAGATTCTATGTGCTGTTCCCTTTTGGGTGCAGAAGAAACAGCAATGTTAGGTGCCTGAGTTCAAGAACAGAGCTGCAAGATGGAAGGGCCTGAGTCCATGAAGCATTGCTGCCCATTGGAATACCTACTGTGAGCTTCTGAGAAATAAACTTCTATTGTTTTAAGCCACTGACGTGTGGAAGTTTGTTACAGTAGCCAGCATCACTGTGGCATTTTCAAATCAGCCCTCAATTTCTCTGACAGAGAGGTGGAGTTCTCTGTCCTCTTCCTTTGAATCTGGAGACATATCTGATCACTAAAGTGCAGAGAAAGAATGCTGCATGACTTCTCATGCCACATAGCTTCTGGTTGGTCCTCTTGGGATGCTTGCTCTGAGGGAAGCCATCCACCATGTAGGGAGCATGAGTTTCTGGTGATCGCCTTTTTGGAAAGGCCTGAGGAGGTGTTCTGATCATTATTAGCCCCAGGCAAGAGCCAGCATCAACTGCCGGCCATGTGTGCGAGGCATCCTGGACACCCAGCTTGGTCAAACCTTTGGATAGCTATAGCTCTCCCCCGCCCCAACATCTGACAGCAACCAACCACATGAGCTAGTCAGGTGAGAACTGCCCAGTGAGCCCTTCCTGAATTCCTACCCGCAAAACTGTGGGCAAAACAAAATAGATGTTTTTCAGCCGCTAAGTTTTGGGGTGATTTGTTAGGTAACAATAGTAACTGGAATGAGCCTTATGACTGAGACAGTTTGGAGGGAGTTGTTTATTTGAGGGGTATTCTTAACTATGATGTCATGTTACTTGCCAGTTGATTCCCAATCCCTTTTGCAAGTTCTTATGTTGACAGCAGCATCAACATTTCCTAAGCATCTAATCATTCCTGATATTGACGAAGGCCTCTTCAAATGGAAGGACAAAATATAGTTTCTTGCAATGTCAAGAATAAACAGTTGAGGATCAGGGAAGCACCTTTACTCCCATGTGTCTGTATTTGGCCTTCTCTGGATATCCTGTCCACCCTCCAAGGCAAGCTCCACTGCCACCCACTCTTGGAAGCCCTCTCTCCCTACAAAACACTGATTACATCACAGCTCTTATGCTCTATTAAGCTTATTTCAGGCTTTGTCATAGCGCAGCTAGATGGCTATGTGTCAGGACAGAGTGTATTATAAATTACTGCTGGAGAAAGAGCAAGACCCCAAGCTCAGACATGAGCTAGATGTGAACTCAGAAGATTCTTCAAACCAACCCCCTGCATCCCCGAGCCTTCTCAGAGAAGGGCTGGAAGAATGATGGAAGAAGACTGGAAGAGAAATTCTTGCATTACCACCTGAGCACTTTTGAGCTTAATTATGAGCTAAACATGCATTACACAGAAATTACTAGAACTTTGTGTTCAAAGCTCAAATGGCTACGACCAAAAGGGCAAGTAAAACATAAGACAGACAAGAAAATGTGTGCACTTTGACACTTGACAAGACAGCAAAACCTGGTATAATGGGGCTTTTGTTAAATAGTCCTGTGTGTGGTATAATTAGGGCACTACTCTGTCCATCCCCCCCTCCAGAGCGGGGCCCCGCAATATAGATAGGTTGCTACACTTTGTAACCAGCTTGCAGTCTATGGTTATGCACTTACCAAATTCATCCAAACTGTAGTCTCGCCCTCCATATCTGATTCTATTTCCATCTTCAGAAAGGATGGGTGGTGGGAAGCCTTTGAACCTGGCTACGTTTTGAAGCAACTGAGTTGGTCTCAGTTGATCTCGCCAGGTGTTTACTCCAGAACTGTAAATAACATTCCACACTCAGAGTTACTCCAGGGCACAGAGGTTCTTCTTAGATTGACACACATATACACTTACAGGTGTGTCCATGTAATGAGGGAACAGGGAATCTGCTCTACCCTTTGGCTTTTGCCTAGAAATCTATTTCAGACCTAAAATCCACAATTAGGTTGGCCTCAGCCAACTCATCCTTTCCCTGCCCGCCCACCCCTGAATTTCCACCTCCACAAAAATGAGAGGTTTGTCTACAAACTGTAATCACAATAGGCAAGTTCATAAAGTAGAAATTGCAGGCCGTATCTCATTAGACACTATGGGAACATGCCAAATAGCACTTAGGGAAAGAGGGACATCACCAAATTGATCAGGAGTGGGAGGGAGGTGGGGGCATTGCCCTGGAGTTGAGTAATGCTCTGGCCCTATTCTCCCAAAGATAATCCTATTATTAAAAACAGTACGTATCTGATTCAAATGAGGAGTGGCTCACAGAAGGCAGGCACTGAAGTAGAGAACCAAGGCATGCCCACATATTAATGTTGGATGGAGAAAATTGTCTACATTCATGGCCAAAGCAACTTACACACAGTACTGCTCAGGTATGCCGCAGTGAGACCCAAACCGGGAAAGGAATCGGTTTTCCAGATCAATAATTGTTTCTCCCACCTTTTCATCACGGGTAAAGGTGTCGTAGTCATAGACAGAAATTTTCAGATCTTTTTCTTGAGGTAAGTAGCAGCTCAGTTCATACATTCTAAATCAACAAATGCAAAGTTAGAATCTCCATGATTCTATCCAGGTCCCTCAAAAAAAAAAAAAACAGGGCTTTGCGCAGAGAATCCCTGGGTGGAGGTTACGGCTGCTGGAGAACATGGTGCCTGGGCCAGCCAGGTGGGTGGCAGTGGGTGGGGGCACTTGGCAGCAGCGCATGTTAGTAATAAGAACAATGCAAGGTTATATGCTTGCTCAGGGGAAGAGCACGGCTTTCAATACCTATGTGTGAACCCTGAGGTATTGATCCTAGCTTACTAGCTGTGGGACCCTAGGCCACTTATTTACCCTTTCTATGTTCAGTTTTCTCATCTGTAAAATAGTGACAGTAATACCTACCATCTCCTGGGGTTGTAAGGGTCAGGTGGAGCAGTGTTTAGAAAGCATTTGGCATGACTGCATGGCTGAAAACCCAGTAGCTATGATAATACTAGTGATTAATTATAATATTATTAACATTATTATCACATGCATATTAACTGGGGCAACCAAGCATCTCTGCCCAGCTGGGAGTTTAAAGACGCAGCACCCTGATTTACAGCCCTCTCTCTGTGCCCCTACTATGTGCCCCCTGCCTCAACAGAGACCACTAGCCCATGGAACATCCTTGACTGCCCCATAAGAGCACCAGGGAGGGGCGTGGTGAGTGGTGTGCACCAACACATGTGATGTGCAAGGTGCCGAGAAGGCTCAGTCCCTCCATCCACCTAGGCCTTCTGGTCTGCCATTACTTCTTAAAGGCTTTTCTATAGAGTTCATATTGAACTGCAAACACACCTCAGATTCTTGTGGCAGGTGAGCAGTTTCTGAAAGGATGATAAACGGAATGGCATAAGCTCTGGATGGGTGAGGTTTGGTCTTTGCACCATCCACAGAGGTATGGGTCCTATAGTAGGTGCTCCATAAATTTGGTGAAGGGAAAGTGTGAGAGGCCTCTCCCATCCCTCTTCTCCCCAGGCCTCCTCCCTTCTCCTTGCACTCTGGTGTGTGGACTAGTTCCTGCCCCCAAAGCCAGGAATGTTAATCCATTTCAGCAGAAGGGTGTGAACCACTGGGGCCCTGGAAGCAAACTTCTCAGGGGCTTCTCTAGATGGCTGTGGCCAGGAAGGGGCATGGAGAGGCAGGTAGCCAAAAGGCGAATGAATCATGACCATACATGAAGCCCTGTATCTACACATGCCCCATAATATCACATTTTTAGAACTGGATTCTAAACTAGAATATATGACGTGTCCCTTGAGAAAAAGAATTCTTTGGTCAAATATGGTTGAGAACCACTGTTTTTGGAGTCCCTCTGGTCAATCTAAAGGCTCTGAGAAGTCCTGCAGTCATCTTCAACCTGAGCGTCTTGGTTTGATGAAGGAATACTTTTTTCTTAGAATACCAATTAACATTCTATAGAAGACATACATTCTGTTGAATTCTGATCTGGATGTTGCTATGATGTGACAGGAATATGCTGAATGATGGCTGAGCACATAGGAAAGGTTGCTCCTTTCTGAATTCCTATCCTAGAACCCCTCAGGGTCTCTGCTGAGAAGAAAGTCACCCCCCTAAGACCGAGCCAGGGACCAACAGCCATCCAAGAGGCTGCAAAGCCAACATCTCCTTGGGGAGGAGAGAATCTGCATATACACCAGGCATGGATTGGCTTGGCAGAGCCTGACAGCATCACTTCCTCCCAGGGTGTCTCTGAGCAAGACTTTTCCTGCCACTTAAGCCTGTGCTTGGCTCCTCTGAGACATGCAATACAGACAGGGCCGTCTTTCTCCCATAAAAGCTGGCTTTCCCCTGCTTCCCTGTCTCCCTCACATGGAGCCCTCCTTCCTGCCCTGCGTGCCTTTTCCTGTCTAGACCTCAGGGCTGGATCAGCGGAAGAAAAGGAAAATGATCATATTGCCGTGCCAGAGGATTACTTCCATTCCCTGGCCCCAGCACGCAGCTTTGGGGTGTGCAGCAGAGGTGTGTGTGTGCGTGTGTGTGTGTGTGTGTGTGTGTGTGCAGGTGTGTGAATGCATGTGCCCAGGAGCTGAGTGAACACGAGGTTCTGTGTGCGTGTATGTCACAGGATGTGAGCATGTATGAGGGAGAAGAGTGTGTGTGAACCTTAGAGACTCTGAGTGACAGACTTCAAGGTGTGTGTGTGTGTGTGTGTGTGTGCGTGCGCGTGCACACATGCATGCACAGAGGAGAGAATGCATAAGGACACAAACCAACAAACATGAGTAGAAAAGGAGAGGATGGGTAAGATAATAAAGCCAGTAACTAAACTATAGGCTACACATCAAATAAGAACAAAGTATTCTCCCGTTTGGCAAGGTTCTGGGAAATAACAGCAGAAAGAACATTTCTTCTACACATGATGGCTTTGCCATGAATATGAAGCATTATGAAGGGTGCTGGAAAGGCCTGGGGCTTGGTCAGGAATTACTACCTAAATCTTGGCCCTAGCATGGACTAGCTCTGTCGACAGATTTCTGGCACTGTGTTTCCCTCATTCGTAATGTGGGGCTGCTGACCTTGGCCCTGCCCTGCTGATAGGCTGGACATGGACATGAAAATGACATGGTGGCAGCCACTGAGAGCCTAGTATGGATACCACACAGCCCCTGAGGTCGGGTGGCCTGGGTGCGCATCCCAAGTCTGCCTTTTACCAGCCAAGCACATGAGGTACTGGTTCACCGTATGCCTCAGTTTCTTCTGTTATCAAATGGGGATGAACAATTGCATCTCAAAGTTGTGACATTTTTGAGATGTTTCACATAAACGGCTCAGCAGAGTGCGTGCACTCAGTTAAAAGTTCAGCAAGTATTAGCTATCATTAAATGTGGATGCAGTTTGTAACTAAACAATATGGGTCCCATTTAGAGGTGACCTGGATTTGCCTTTCCCTGGAGGAGGATCTCTTTCCCTTGATGAGGTCAGTGTGACAGCCCAGAAACAAGTCTAAAGTGGCAACAATGAAGAAACGACAGCTTTTTCAAGAGTCTTGAGGAACAGAAGGCGTCTGACCCCCTCCTCAGCTTTGCCAACAGGGTCATTAATACATGGAAAAGGTGGAATCAGAATGTCCCAGAGGACAGGGCCCAGACTGGATTCAGGGAGAGAGAAAGAACACGTTGCTACAGGGAAGCACTCCGCTTGTCCTCCTCGCCTAGAGCTCGTAAACTTCCTGGACTTCTGGGGTTCCTGCCATCCCTCCCCCAGCCCCCCTGCTCCCTTCACTTCCCTGGCTCGGAGCAAATTTCTCTCAGAGAAGCCCATCTCGTGACTTGGCTTTATTTTCCTCATGGCACTTACTACCTGCTCTGCTGCTTAGAATATCTAAGTCATGGTCACAGTTTCAGAGCCTAGAACAGTGCTTGGCACATGTCACATCCTTACCAGCTAAGCCATGAGAAATAAATGACAGAAAATGTTTAGAAATGTTCGTTACCTGCCGAAAACTGGGTTGAGGGTGTTGGGGATATAGTGGTCTCGATCTTCTATTACTTTTTTGCCCAGTGTTATTTTTATATAAGGGTCACACTGCGGAGACAAAACAGATGGCATGCTATGTCACCATGAGGTGCAAGTTCAAGATGGTTTCTGGGACTCAGGTGAGCCTCCACACCCACAGTGATGAAAAGCTGGTGGCTGTGGCGCTCGCACCTCGGCCGAGGTCTGAGCAACGTGCCCCTGTGGGCGGCACACAGCCAGCTGCCTTCAGAGAAGTGGCATGGGGTGAAAAGGTAGAGGCAGGGAGGAGGGACCCAGCAAATCCTGAGGTCACATCTGTAAAATGAGAAGCATGAACCAGAGGATTCAAAGCCCCTTCAAGCTCTCAGATAAATCCCCATTGGGACAATCCCCCCAAATACATTGTTTGGATAGAGTATCTTTCCTCTAGTGAGATAACAGACGCCCCAAAAGAAAGAACATGACAATTATTGTGGCTGATGACTGTAATTATCTTGCTACAGGAGAAGGCCCACACCCAAACTCTTACCAGGCCATTGTTGTCCTGGGGCTGGAGCTCTAAGCCTCGAACAATGTAAATCCTAACCGTGCATTCCTGTGGGACGCTGTCAGGTAATTCCCGAAACTGCCTGGGAGGGGCCGGCACACTGGGGTCATCCGGCAGAGAGTAGATTCTAAAGGAGCCCTAAGAGAAAGACACACAGATGTCCTCCCAAGGACTATGGTAGTCTGGGCAGAAAGTTCCTGCCTTCCCGACCGTGTACACTCCAGGGCAGCCACAGGGGCCATGGGGTTGGGTCACAAGGGCTGCCTTTTGGGAAAGAAACAATGTCTATTACACTTTGCATAATTCCAGTGGGGAGTGTGAAATGATGATAAAGTAATTATTGAACTGATCATAGGGGAGAGAAAGGGCAGGGCGAAGCAGGGAGACCAGGCACAGATCTAGGCAAGTGTTGGATCGGTACGTTGGCAAAAGAGGTGGTGAGGAGTGAAACTGCACGTGTTCTGAAGATAGGAATAAACGTGATTATATTTTAAACCCAGTAAAGTACAAAGGATGATTACCTTTTCTGGCGTCACCCCAGTAAGCCTCCCAGCCCCCAGGAAAGCTCCTGTTCATCCCTTAGGTCTCAACTAAAAAGTGTCACCTCTTCCAGGAAAGTTCCCTGATTGGGTTGGATACGTCTCCTAACTTGCTCTTCTAACCTGCCCTCACCCCTGTTGCAGCACTGACCTCTGCCTCTACTTGTCTATTTATTGTCTGCATTCTTCATGAGACTGGGAGCTTCCTGAGGGTGGGAATTATGTCTTGCTCATCACTCTGTCTCCAAGACCTAACACATGGCTAGGCATGTCGCCAGGGTACAATAAGTGTTTTTTTTGAATGAGGGAGCCATCAGGCCAGCTTGACATGCCATATACTTTATCCTGAAACCAGCACTCAAGTTGGATTCAAACCATGTAGGTCTTAGTTCCAGCTACACTCATTCAGCAAAGCAGTGTGAAGTAAGCACTGATTGTACTATGTGCCAGGTATTGGGAATCCCAAAAGAAGCTCAAGGAACCCAGTCTGGCACAGGGATGTGAAATAGGCTGGACTCTCAGGCCTTCTTGGATTGCTTGCTGGGAAGCTACAGGATGTTGAGAGTATGGCTAGGGTAGAATGCCCTGATAGGTTAGCGACGTCTGCTATTGGAAAGGATTAGGAAGTAGCAGCACCGCTGCCTGGATTTGCCACCTGCAATCAGAGGGTGGGGCCATAACGAAAGCCCATACGTGCAATGTGAAAGGTGCTTTAATGGTGGCTGGAACCAGACCTGTGGGAGCCCGGAGCAGGAGTGCGTCAATCCGCCAGAAGCAATCAGGGAACACTTCACAAAGAATGTGACTCTTGAGCTGGCCTTGAAAGGGATGAGTAGGAGTTTGTCCAACCACAAAGAGGAAGGCAGAAGAGCCTGTCCCAAGGCTCTGAGTTGTGAGAGGACAAGGTGTGTCTGGGGCTTGGGAGAGGTCCTGAGCAGCAGGGCGTGGGGGCCTGGGAGCTGAGTGGCTTGTGAAAGTCCAGCTCTGCCTCAGGAAGGAGTGGAGACTTGAGCTCTGGAAACCCAACATCTTTCAGTAGTTAAGAAACAGGATTAGATTTGGCTGCATGGGGAATAAACTGGAGTGGACAGAAAGGTGGTGAGGACGAGAGATCTGGAGGCTGCTGCAGGTCACCTGCAGAAAGCCTGGGAGGAGGCAGGATATAGGGAAGAGAGATGAGGGCTTGGAGAAGCTCAAGCTGCAGGACTCAGGCTTGGATGGCAGGGGCAGGGCGAGAGACAGGAACAGACTGGCTTGGAAGGTTCCACCCCCAACCCCAGGGGCCCTTTTCTTGTCATTAGCTTCTAGCGTCCTCCAGATGTCAGAGGACAGGTCCCTGTCCCAGAGGCTGGTTGTTCTTTATCCTAAGTCTATAAAGAATTAAAGGTGGATTTGAAACAGCACAAAATCCCACATTTTACTCACCTTAAACTCTCCTACCACAGAGGGATCTTCATTTTCATCTGATTTGCCTCGATACAGCTTAAAAGTATCTGAGAAGTCTGTCAGGCCTTCAAATTCTGTTACATCCTCTAGTTCACAATCATATATCTGAAAACCATCAAGAGATTCTTAATTTCTCATTAAAATACAGGTAGAGTCTAAAATCAAAAAGACTGACAATACCAAGTGGGGCATGGGGATGTTGATGGAGCAACTGGAACCCTCACATTGCTGGTCCAAGTATAGAATGGTACAACCACTTGGGGAAAACATCTGGCAGTTTCTTATCAAGTTAAATATCCAGCTATTCTATGATGCAGAGACTAAATTCCTAAGTTTTTATCCAAGAAAAATGTAAACATGTCCACATGGTACGAGAAGGTCTGAAGCAGCTTCACCATTAGGAGAATGGATACCCACGCTGCAGTCTATCCATACAATGGACTACTTACTGCTCAGTAGTAAGAAGGGACAAACTACTGATACACAGGACAGCAGGATGGATCTCAGAATGACAGTATTGGGCTAAAAAAGCCAAACACACATAAAATACATATAGTATGAGCTCATTTATATGGAGTATAAAAACAGGCAAAAGCAATCCATGGTGATGAAACCAGATCAGCTGACTCCAGGAGAGATGGGGGAGTATGGATTATTGGCTGGAAAAGGGTGCAAAGGAGTTCACTCTGGTAATGGAAATGTTCTCTGCCCTGTTTTAGGGGGTGGTTTACATAGATGTATATAATTATCACAACCCATTGAATAGAATATTATATGTAAACTATACCTCTGTTAAAAAAAAAAAAAAACAGAAGAAGAGGAAGACCAAGAATGAGAAAGAGGAAGGAGGGTAGATTTGGGACTGACCTACTTGACCAGTTTGATCATTTTTCTAAATTGGTGGTTCTTACATGCTGGTGTTTCTTAAGCTGCACTGAGATGTTATGATGATAACAGGAAAATATGTGGGGGTTTTCTACTTTGATGGGGAAAATCATTTTAATGGCTACATATTTCTCATTTTAAAGATTCTTTCTCCATGCAATGTTCTGAAAACTTTAACATTTGCTTCTACTTAAGTGCATTAATTACAATCTAAAAATTGGAATGAGGAATTGGAAACTCAAAACATTAGCCCAGGAGATCACATATAGCCAGATCTGCCTAGCTCAACAGTTTGCCTTCCTCTGGAAACATGCACCCATGGTTGCATGGAATATTTGTGATGGAATGTTACACTCATGTAACAATAAAAATTTCAGCTAATGAAATGGATGCCCATTTGGAGGACAGAATGAGAAATTTCATGCTATTCTGCAAGAGTATGGCTTTTAGGATTCCCTGGGTCAAACCGGATAATTGTTGGCCTAATTAGTGTGGTGCCAACCCGTTCCCAACCCTCCATCAGCCCCCTGCCCCAAAGTGAGATTCATATAACACCTGTCCTTAAGCTCATGGAATCCTGGCAAAGCCAAAGCCCATTACAAGAGGACGCTCCAGGAAGCCAGGGGTGCTCCTGGCCCTTCCCCATCAGCACCCTCCATTGGACTTTTTGGTCTGTTTTAATGGATGCCGATCCTTCACCCACAACAGCATAGACTCAGGTACCTTGAGTTTCGAATATCCTTTCTGAACATATTGTCCACATTTTTCATGTTCTCCTGTGGAAGCATAAAATTTACTCCACCAGTCAACGATTTCTTCCTCCTAATGAAAGACACATCCAAATGGAAACATCTTTAGTGTTGATGTAAATTTCCAATCAATGCAGAAACCCCAAATGTAATAGGTAAGAGAAATAGATACTTCTAAACTTGAAACAGGGAACGTTATAGCATTTTTGTTTATATGCACAATGGACTCAGCATCCACGATTCTTCTACCCAGAAACTGGAGGTGAAATGATCATCGTTGGCAGCCAATGAAATGTGTTTGGCTCTAATGTTGACAGCTATACTAGATGATTTCTTACATCCTATAAACACAACCTATTCATTAGTTTCATTTTATTTTTTATGCTGTTGTTTTGGTATTTGTATATACAAATAAATTAAATTCCCATTTATGTTTTCTACTATTACATTTCTTTAACCTTTTTAGCCAGCAATGCATTATAAAACAAAACTAAGCTGAGAGATGGAAAAACTGGCTCTAGTTCAAGTCACATCCTTTATATTATAAGCCACATACAGCCTCATGTTACAAGCCGTGCCAGCTTGGACAAGTTGTCTGATATCTCTGAGCCTCAATTTCTTCATCTACTGAGTGGGATAATAACACTACCTGTCTCCATCTACCCCAGAGAGTTGTTTGGGAAATCAAGTAAGATCATTAGAGAAAGAGCTTTGAAAATGATAAAATGTGGGGTCCTGGGTGGCTCAGTCAGTTAAGCATCCAACTCTTCGTTTTGGCTCAGGTCATGGTCTTGGGGTCCTGGGATCAAGCTTCACATCTGGCTCCTCACTCAGCAGGGAGTCTGCTTGTCTCCCTCTCTCTCTGCACCTCCCTCTGCTCATGCTCTCTTTTCCAAATAATAAATCTTTAAAAAATATATAAAAAAAATGATAAAATGTGAAACAAAAGCAGGGAGGCATTCTAGGTCCTTTAGACCAGTGGCTCCTAACCCATCCTTGGAGATTTTAATCCAATGAGCCTGGGTGGGTCCTGGGCATCTAGTATGCTTCCATAAATTCCCCAGGTGATTCCAACATGCGGCCAGTGTTCAGAACCTCTGGTTTAAATGGGTGGTGCATGGTTGCACAGAAGGGACAACATATCAGAATCACTCGTAAAACATTTTGTAACTGCAGAAGCCTATAGTTTATAAAAGGCTGTTAAAATTCCACTCACACATTTGACAAGAATAGAGCCTCATCAGATGCACTCATTGCTTATTCAGTCTGGGTGGGGGTGGAAGGCACGGGGAAGGAACACTCGAGAAAAGCTGTATCTTATCTGTGTACCATATGTATGTACACACACATACATACACACACAATTATTTCCCTTTTATAGTTAGTAACCCAGCCCAGCCTGGATTAAAAAAAGTTTCTTCACATATCCACTGTAGGCAGAAAATCTAAAATGAATCTTAAATCTAGCAAAGCATGTATAATAGTTACCTTTTCTGTCAGCTGTGTACAGGAAGAGGGCAAACCATATAAAGTCACATGGATATGTAGACCCCAGGAGCATTAGGTTTGAAGAGAAAGAGAGAAGGAGAAATTAACTTTCATGTATGCCTTATATTGTCAACATTTTTGATGAATTATTTAAAGTATTCAAGATGATCTCATAATTAAACACACCTTATTGATTTCTTCTCTGAAAATGTGTAAATGAATTATCAACAAAACTAGAATGAAAAGGCTGGAGGCAGCTAACCACATCCCATGTTTTCAAGAGTTAGATAATCTCATTGTCTGCCAGCACAGTGGTCCCAAGACAGGAGGGGTGGGGTGGGGGTGCCTGGTAGTGCAGCTGCTCATCTGCCTACCCTAAACTTTTCATTTCATTTAGCTCCTAAAGTATTCCTCAACTTGGCTTAATTCTTATCCCTTCCAACACTCCTGTCATGAGATATTCGGGTCTAGTATGGCTGCAATTTCATCATATAGGAACCTTTCCTTGCTTTCTCCCCATGCTTCTGTTATAATACCAGATACAGATCTGTCCATCAAAATTGTTCTCAGATGTCAAGTTTCTCGTGGTCAAATGCTTCCATTTGAGCTTCTGCATGGAGAATCCAACTCTGATCTCAAGGCACATCCAAGAGATGAGAGAATGGTGAACTAGGATGTGGGGCTTGAATGTTTGCCTCATGCCTGCCCAGTGCATCACCCAAGTTCACTCTCAGGGGAGGTCTGAGGGATTGCTATCTCGACCCCTTTCCTGAAATCCTAACTTAAAGTTCATGTTTCATGTGAGGAGAGAACAACTCATTACAGGCACTCCCTACAGCTGTTGTATGAGGTGGCCACGGGCTTCCTCTGTAAGTGCCCTCACTGTTCTCTGGATGACGTTTATTCAGCACACAGAACTGCCAAGAGAGGCAGAGAGACAGACAGATGTAATAATTCCTTATATTAGATTCATCCCAAAGCAGGATTAAAGGTTCAATCACAGCCAAATTGAGATTTTGGAGAGAGGAATTTGATGCCCAAAGTGCATTCACATTCCAAATGGTTCATGAATTTTTTTAAAAAAAGATTTTTAAAGTCGGTTTATTCACATCTATTTTCAGCAATTTGAAATCATTTCAAAGAAAAGAATAGCTTGTGATTTAGAAAGCACAACCCAAAACAAATGCCTGATTTTAAAAGTTAGAATTAATATGGGAGAATTTATTCACACCTGTCTGCTCAATAGTTCATGCAGAAAAGTTAACAGGAGCAACCAAAGTAACTTGCTTTATGGTATCTACACAGTAAGAGTCTCCCTTAGGCTTAAAACAATCATATTTGTTTAAAGATCACCTTTCACTCCAAAATCTAGTATTAGAAGGAATCTGAAAGGAGAATGAAAGTCTTCAGACCAAGATTCCCCCAGTCCCAAGCAGCCTCATGCATTTCCTTATCATACATACATGCACTGTCGTTGGAGAAGCCATTTTGCTGAGTGCTGTTGACAAACTGCTTAAGCACTGGAATTGGAAGGTAATGGTTGAAATGGCCATGTAGGAATGTCCATGTGACCTGGCAAGCACTTACCAGGTTGTCCCAAGTACTTATTTCTCACCTTTCTGGTGGTAGTGCTGAGCCCACTTCAGAACTCCCACAGTTCTCACAGTAACGGTGTGAGTTTCTGTGAGCATGAGACTGTCACCCAAAGCTCGAGCCTCCAGCATGCATCCACAGTACAGTGAGCTTTGACTCTCTCTCTCAATTTACCCAGATTGTGTTAGTGGTAACAGATGTCCATTAAACATACATCACGTGTACATGTAATGTATGCCCATCAGCAAGCTGGTTATTGGCTCTTCCAAAGCTCAACTTGGTTCATTCAACTTTGCAGAGATGTGTATTGTCTTCCCTGATGAATAGGCAGAGCCAGTTTTTTAGGGGAGGTTCCAATCAGCCATTCTTAACACGTGGACCTCAGCGAGGTGTTAGCAGAGCAAGCTGAATTAAAGTCATTCTCCATATAGTGCTCCCCTCTTATCTGCAGGGCATACCTCTCAAGACCTGTAACTGATGCCCAAAACTGTGGGGAGTATGGAACCCTGCACATACAATGTTTTGTCCTATACATACATACTTACCATAAAGTTTAATTCATAAATTAGGCACAGTAAGCGATCAATAATAACTAATAATAAAATATAACAATTTTAATATAGTGTAGTAAGTTATGTGGATGTGGGGTCTCTTTCAAAATATCTTATTGTGCTGAACTTGCCCTTCTCATGATGATGTGAGATGACAAAATGCCTACGTGTGAGATGATGTGAGGCGGATGATGTAAGGATTGTGGCGCAGTGTTAGGCTTCTGTCAGTGACCTTCTGACGATCTGCTTCCCGACCAATTGACCTGCTACTGACTGTGGGTCACTGAAACCTCAGAAAGCTGTTAGGCTGTAACTCAGATACCAGGATGTAAACTCAACTTTTACAATGTGTTGCTGCAGTAACCCAGTCGTCTGTTAACTATTACTAAGAAATGAGTGAGATTATCGGCATAGATTGGCCTCGTTCCTCTTGATCCCCCACTCCATGTAGGGCTACTGTGTAGGCAGCAGGTGTGAAAAAGAATCGTTTGACAATGAAGTAGGGAAACTGGAGACAGATGATAGAACAGGATCTTAAACTGTTTTTTTCCAGAGCAGTTGTGAAAATGTACATAAAGGGTCTTAAGTATACAATACTTAATTTCTCTCTGGACCACTACTGTTTTGTTGGGAATATGTGAGGTCGTTTACAAAGTGAATGTGGTAGTTTTGCAAATTTGGTATTGTCATTTGTGACTGTGGAGGATTCCCAGGGAACAGAATCAGATACACTGCTATGCAGTGCTGGCTGTGGAGACCACATTTAATATGGTCCAGTTGTTAGTGAGCTTAATGAAGTGGGAAGGAAGTGAATTTTTTAAAAGGCACTGTTTATGGACATAACATATTAAAGTGCAATCATGTGCATTCTTTGGCCAGTATGCACATTAAAACATGCTGTGAAAGTCCATCCTAAATGCCAACACAAACAGAGAGATATTTGATGTTTTTTTTTTTTCCTGGACTGAGACCTTTAAATTTTTTTTTTCCCTTTCCTTCTTGTAGAATTGACTGGAATGGTTCTAAAATAGGGTCCTGAGTGAGCATCACCACCAATTTCTTCACTTCAAAACCAGAGTGAGTATAAAAATGAAAGATACCCCATACTCGGACAAATTGGGTCATTAAAAATCCATGACACTTCTCCTTCATGTGGAGAAAAAAAAGCTGCTCTGCTTTGTGTGTCCCTCTTCTGAATGTTCTGTGTTACAAACTGTCTCTTGAAATTTCTCTTTCTAGCAAATGGTATCATTCAGGCTGTCCACACCAATGGTTCTCAGACCTGCCTGCACATTAGAATTGCATGGAGAGATTTTTAAAATATACTGATGTCTACTAGACCCGTCTTCCTCGTGTAGGTAGGGCCTGGTCTGGGTATTATTTTAAGCATCTTGGGTGACCCAGGGTAGAGGACACTAGTCTACGCAATGTCATCTTAACTATTGATGAGTGTAAGAATTGGATTCTTTATTCTATTATCTTCTTGACAAACTGGTTTTTAATTGCATTGAATGGTTGTTTGATTAATATACCCAATGCCTAAGCACCTGGAAAATAAAACTGACATTATCCAATGATTAGTTCTGAAACCTACCTTTGAAGCCAGTAATGGTTTGGTGTCTTCTATTTCGATAATGACATCCCGGCAGGGTGGGGTAGATAGGAGGGAGGCTGCAAGACAAACAATTTCTCACCTAAGATGCTTAGAAAAATACAGTAGTGAACATTCTAGTCCAAGTTCAAGTTCAGCAGTCACAGTGGGAAGGCAGAGTTTATGCGTGGGTGGGATTTACTGAGTAAGAGAGGACCGCACCTGAATGGAGAAGGTGACCCAGTGGTTCATCACTTTCCCCAAAACGTGATGTAAGGTTAGACATTTTTAAGGAATGATGTGGCCCATTTTTTTTCTCTTGTCTTGGACAATTAGCCCAGTGCCTGTACATAGGAAGTGCTCAAAAAAGAATGGTGTCAATACCTGTCTTTAGAGGATGTGTGTGTGGGGGAAGGGAACCTACATCTAAAAAAGCCTCTGTTTCCTCTGTTTCCTAGAATCTGTTCCCAAGACACAAAAGCAAAGCAGGGTGAATAGTTGCACATTTCAGGTCTGAAGTTGCAAAGGCTCATTCAGCGCCAGTTCCCATAACGTGTACACAGGGAAAAGGCATCACCCTGGCTTTAAGCAATTCCCAGAATACGGCTGACCCTTGAACAACACAGGTTTGAACACTGTGTGGGTCCACTTACATGTGGATTTTTTTTCCATATCGTACAGTACTGTACATGTATCTTCTCTTCTTTGTGATTTTCTTAATGTTTTCTTCTCTTCAGTTTACTTCATTGTAAGAATACCTTATATAATACATGCAACATACAAAATATGTGTTAATGGACTGTTTATGTCATTGCTATTTAAGCCTTCCAGTCAACAGGAAGCTATTGGTAGTTAAGCTTTAGGGAAGTCAAAGCTGGACATGGATTTCTGACTGCAGGAGGTCAGCACCCATAACCCCTGCTGTTGTTCAAGGATCAACTGTATATGTGGCTCTCAGCTTTGGAATTAGAGCAAGAACTCAAGGGTAGCCCCTGGGCCCACCCAGTTTGGTTCCACCAAAGCCTCAGCCCCAGGGCAGGGGTGTGGGTAAGGGGTATGGCCACTCTTTATGGCAGATAGCACTGGGCAGATAGCACATTCAACAGGAGGCTGGCACCAAGCTGGAAGGAACTGCCAACCCAAAAGAACTTTCTGTTTAACCCACCCAGGAAGGCCATAAAGCAGGGGAGGGAAAACATTTTTTTTTTTTTAGGTAGGTACTATGTGCCAGGCTGTGGGTTAAGTGTTTTATGATTTTTATCTCATTTAATTCCTCAATAATCCTGTAGACTATGCACTGTTATCCCCCATTATAAAGGCTAAACTAACCGAGGCTAAGAGAATGCAAGTTAGTTGCCTCAGGTTAAACACAGAGGAAGTGGAAGTAGGTGAACTGGGGCTGTTTGACCCTAAAGCTTGTGTTTTGACATACCAGAGGCAGAGCAGAGTAAATGCTCAACGAATGTTGGAAAAGATCAGGGTCCCACTGGGGAGGCTGGGGAGACCGACAAGTACTGAACATCTATGATACTCCAGTTGCTACAATAAGTTATTTTACATCCAAGTAGAAGCCCCTATATCTATCAGCACTCTCTGCATTTCCAAGATGGGCTCCCTCAAAACTTCTAACAACTGCCACGACACAGAAGGTGACAGCCAGTTGGGCAGGCAAGCAGTAACACAACTGTATACAAGTTCCTTCTTACCAGTTCTCTGCTTTACCAGCCTCTCAGCAACAGCCTCAAGGACAGGAGGAAAACATTATTCTGTATGCTTCCAACATTAGGCCAGCCAAATACATTCCTCAAGTCTTAATCTATTATTGGTTTTAAGAAAGGACCAGATTGCTCTAAAATAATAGATTCTGGTCTTGGGAACATTATGCCCCCCCCCCCCCATGCCTTGCCTCATACTCTTTAAGGATTTTCCTCTTTGAAGAGCTCTCTGAAATCTTGACCACACTTCACATTAATTACCTACAGTCCCTAACTGGAGACCTCTGCTTGAAACCCAACCTGCCCACCCCCCTGACCAACAGACACCAATAGATCCACACTTGAGGCCAGAGAAAGGTCGCAGAATTTGTGATTTCACATATTTGGATCAAAGAACCTTGTCCCATGAAAGCACTAGGAAAAATGCTAGGATAACAGTTTCTCTCCATTTAGTAACCCCGAATAAAACAATGCTGCAGTTACAGTAATCCTTGTTGTTATAAAAAGTGTTGCTGTTTTAGGTACTATCAATTCAACACAAAACGCTCTGCATGGGAAATTTCTGGGTAAACTCATGTAGGCTTTTTGTGCCCAGTGTGATTGTGGATTTTATTTTTTCCTCTTCTCTGAATCAGGGATACAGCATGCTCAGAACCACGTAACAGATGAGTTTCAGATGCTCTGTAAAATCAATACCAAACCTTCTAGAAGATTAAACAGAACTGGTTGAGCAGTGCACTGTTCTTCTCAGTGCAGAACTGAGAAGTTCTGCTCAGAACTTCTTGAGCAGAAGACATCTATTTTGGTCTTGAGGCACCAACGATCAGTTGGATGAGTGTGTGCCAATTCTCCTAATCTCATGATAGCCAGGGGTCCTAGGACCTTACCTTCTTCACTGTTGTGACCCAGTTCCCAGCCCCGAATATAGACCCTGCACATAATAAGCTAAAAATAAGTCATTATTGAGTAGGCAATAGCAAAATGCTATTCATTAACTATTATTTCTTTGGAGCCCTAAGGTAAGTATTATGCCTTGCTCTATCATCTACTTAATCATGAGACCTAAGGCAAGTCATTAATGGATAAAGAAGATGTGGTTTATGTATACAATGGAATATTACTCAGCCATTAGAAACGACAAATACCCACCATTTGCTTCAACGTGGATGGAACTGGAGGGTATTATGCTGAGTGAAGTAAGTCAATCGGAGAAGGACAAACATTGTATGTTCTCATTCATTTGGGGAATATAAATAATAGTGAAAGGGAATATAAGGGAAGGGAGAAGAAATGTGTGGGAAATACCAGAAAGGGAGACAGAACATAAAGACTCCTAACTCTGGGAAACGAACTAGGGGTGGTGGAAGGGGAGGAGGGCGGGGGGTGGGGTGAGTGGGTGACGGGCACTGAGGGGGACACTTGACGGGATGAGCACTGGGTGTTATTCTGTATGTTGGTAAATTGAACACCAATAAAAAATTAATTTATTAAAAAAAAACTCAGCAGGTGTCAGTTTTTCCTCCATGAGCAACAATGAAATAATATTTTTCAAAGAACATCACAATAGGGGCACCAGGGGTGGCTCAGTCGGTTAAGTGTATTCCTTCAGCTCACATGATCTCACGGTCCTAGGATCGAGGCCCGGTCCTAGGATCGAGGCCCGCATCAGACTCCCTGCTCAGCGGGGAGTCTGCTTCACTCTCCCTCTGCCTGCTGCTCCCTCTGCTTGTGCTTGTTCTCTCTCTCAAATAAATGAATGAATAAATAAATAAATAAATAAATAAATAAATAAATAAATAAATAAATAAAATCTTTTAAAAAATTACATCATAATAATGGGATGTGTTAATGAGGACAACAGATGGAAAGCAATACGAAATAAAAATCCTCCCACTGCTTCAGTGCTCATGGGGGGACCCCTGTATTTCTTCACCAAAACACTTATCACACTGGACTGAACCACTCATTTTCTTGTTTGTCCTCTCTGCTTAACTATATGACAACTTTAGGAAGTACTTAACATTTCCTGAAGAGACATTATTTATGTTCAGCCAGGGACAGGTTACTTCAGAAGGTAACAGTTTGAGCATTGGATCCTCCTCAAGACAAGGTGGGAATCCAAATTTGGCTCTGCCACTTACTAACTATACTAGCTTGAGAAAGTTACATGGCCCACTGTAAATCTGTTTCCTCATCTGCATTTTTATCTTGAGGAAGTTTGTAAAGATTAAATCAGATCACACACAAAAAGCCCAAAATGATATTTATAGACATGCATTTTACCTTTTAGCTGGGGCACAAGATCCTCCTTTCCCGCATAAGGGTCACAACGAAAGCGGTCCAGACGATCGATGGTGCACTGCCCAACAACGGGCTTCCGCCCGAACTGCCTGTGGTCGATGACCTTGATCACCAGCGGAGGCATGTACAGTTCCTCCTTGGGCAAGAACTGAGGGGTCACAGGGGCAGGCATCACTCCTCTGTACGAAACCATGCCAATAAACTCACCCAAGGGACCAACCCAGACTCATTTTGCCCATTTGGTGTAGCCCCGGGGACTCACTGTAAGTAGTTTAGGAATTTATGTGCTAGGCAAGCAGCATAGTGCTTAAGGGCATGAGCTTAAAGGCTGCCTGGGGTTGAATCCTGGCTCTGCCACCAGGAGCTGCGTGACCTCAGGCAACTTTTCAATGCCCCAGGTAGACTTCAATAATAGGATTGTTTAATTGATGTGTGTGAACCGCTTAGAATAGTGCCTTATTACCTGGCTGTGTTCTGTGACAGGATATAGAGGCAGCGTTTAGTTAGAATTAGTTAGAATTTAGAAGTAACTGAGATAAAACGGAATCTCCAAGGGAACTGTGGCTGGGTCTCTTAGCTTTGAAAGGTCAGTGTTCAAATGGAATGCTCCTTTTTCCTCAATTCCTCCTGTTCCTCCATGTGGAATTTGGTGGTCTCAGTGACACTGTCCGATTAGGGAAGCATGGGCTGGTCTTAAGGTGTGCCTGGTATGTGGTTCAGATAATTTTTATCTCTGGCCTTGCACAGGAGTAGAGGTTCAGGTTGATGGAGTGCTTTTCCTCACTCCTGCTGCCTGAGACTACATTCAGACTGGAACTTGGGGGCAGGGGCAGGGAGTGGGCAAGGATGGGTTGAGTGGCCTGGGGCAATCACTTCAGGATTCTGGCTTGGAGCATCCAGGTGGCACTCCATCTGCAGCACTGTAGGGAGAAGAGCATGGGCTTTGGAGTTAGAGGAACTGAAGTTCAAATTCTGGCTACCTTACATGCCAGCTGTGTCCCTGGTGTAAATTACTTTACTTCCAGATTTCCTCCAAACTGGTTGTATAATGATTGAAAGATGCCTGTCCTGCTGGGTGAGAGCAAAGACTAAATGCAGGGAGTGTGAATGAATGCAGCTGGCACGGAACTGTCCCGTTGTCACCTCTCCATTTAACCTCTGCAGCACAGAGTGCATGGCCTGACACTCCCTGTGGGGCTTGGATACAGTGTCCCCTCTCTAGGCCTCAGTTTCTTCATTTGCAAAAGCAGAAGTTAAACCACAGGATCCTAGAGTTTGAGAATGGTGTATTAGCAACATCAAATGATGAGGGAGGGAAAATGAATGTGAAGGTCCTGGGCCCCCTACTCCATCATGCCAAGAAAATGCCTTGATTTTATCTTTTTTTATATGGTACAGTAAGAAAGGAAGACTTAAAAAAAAAAACGCTAAGGATTTAACTACTTTAAAAGTGGAAGGACTGGGTGACCTCTTCTTGCTGCAGTACTATGGGGTCTCTGACAGAGGATTGTGAACCAGATCTGATGCTGTCCTGTTCTTAACAACCAGGGGAGGACTTCCATGGAGCCAAGTGGGTGCCCTCTAACGGTACCTGGAAGTGGGGCACAGTCACAGGCTGATAGGGCATGGCCCCACCACCCAAATGGCCTCCTCAGCTGCCCCTTCCCTAGTTTGCAGTCCCAATCTGGAAGGTCCCAGTCCATGGCAGAGCTTCAGGAGCAGGGCTGAGGGTTAGAGTTCTATCCTCTAGGGCATTGACCAAAAGTCTGTACCTGATAGCTAAACAGATGGAGAGTTTATTCAAGAAATACCTAAGCATTTCTCATAAATATTTCTGCATTTTTAGGGATGTGTGAAGCTTCAAGAAACCATTACTATAGTGTGAGAATCTAAGGGAGGAAAGTCACTGGCAAGCTAAAGCCAAGGCAGGGTTTTTCTATTTGCTGTCAGAGTTTGGAAATATATTAACTATGTGTCTGTGTGTGTGTGTGTGTGTGTGTGTGTGTGGCGGGGGGTGATCAAGGGATGTGATATATATATATTATATATATATTCATATTTGGTGTAAAATTCAGCTACTCAACACACATGAACTATTACAGTCTTGATACTGTACCACTTTCATGAAGAGAACAGAACTTGGGAAGTTGGGTGTTTTCTTCAGGTTTTTGATCACCACTGATTCTACCCTTTCCCCTCCACACTCCACAATGAGGCTGGGGGAGGTGATAGAAGCCATCTGGTAGTTTTTCATATTTCTTAAGCCCCAAGCTAGAATCTAAGAAAAACAATATAAAGAAAGAGGAGGAAAACTCAGCACATTACAGATAATATTGAAAAGGAAAAATTTCTTCCTTAGTAACTGGCACACTTTTTCAGATTATAGGCAGATTTGCCTAAAATTTCCAGGACTATTATCCTAGAAAGCCTGTAGGTCATGCAGAGAAAGCACTTTTGCCCCTTTTCTTCTGCCTGAGATGCTAAAAGGCAGAGCAGTGGAGAGTGCAGGAATCGAATCCTGACTGTGAACCCTGGCAAGTTAGGACTCTCTCTAGGTCTTGTCTGCAAGCAGGACCAACACTATTATCCACTTACAGGGTCATTCTGAGGATCAAGTGTAAACTCCTTAACACAGTGTCTGATATGTAAGTATTCAAAAATGAAAGCTATTGTTTTAAGCCATCTGCTTTGGTCTTTGTGAACTGTTACTAAGACAGCCTGAGAAGGGAAATCCCAAGGTAACAGCCACTTGACTGGACCAGGGGAGACCTTAAGAGTGGACCAGATGCTGTCCATGAAGCTACCAGTTAGCTCCATCAGCCTGTCTGCCATGTCACCATTTCCTGTTGCTCCCATCCTTCTTCCCACCTTGGCCCCCTTTTGGGTCCCCTGCTCTCTGCACACACACACACACACACACACACACACACACACACATACACACCCATATGCGTGCACACACACACACATGTGCACACTGCTCTGTCTGCTTTCCCTCTTCCTTTTCTCCAGTTGACATGAGAAATCCAGCAGTCTCCTAGCTCCTAGTAAATAAGAACTCGAGATTTCTCAGTAACACTGGAATTGACCTGTTTTTTTTTTTTTTTCAACAAGCCTTCTGTTTCCATGAATATTTCAAATTTTTGGACAAATTCTCTTGTTGGAGACAGCAAGCGAATATGTAGCAAGATCCATTTCCTATGAGAGA